>NW_015164664.1:260136-270724 GCF_001447785.1 Gekko japonicus | reverse complement strand
ACACACTTGACAGCACCATCGGAACCTCTAATACAAATGCCTGATGACCAAACATCTGAACCTCCACTTTTATCTGTTGTAAATAGTCAATAATTGTTTAATACTCAGACTATTTGATGGATCTTGCTCTATTGGAAAGAAGAGATTCCTTTGCCTTTTAAAAATACTTTATTCTAAGGGAAAAGGTACACGGGATTGCTACAAATTAACAAAACACTAAGAGCTACATTTCTAAGCTTCCTACAGACAAGACAAGCACACACGTAATGGAGAATTCTCTCCTTCTTCTTGACCTTTTAAAAATAATTTATTCTAAGGGAAAAGGTACACGGGATTGCTACAAATTAACAAAACACTAAGAGCTACATTTCTAAGCTTCCTACAGACAAGACAAGCACACACGTAATGGAGAATTCTCTCCTTCTTCTTGACCCCTAGGAAGGAAGTCACCTGAAACAAATGACCAATCTGCATCAAAGTAGAAGTTACTTTTCCCGGGCTAATCCCCCATTGGCTCAGTGCCAGGTATCCCTTCCAGGTCAGTCTAAACAATAGCAAACTAGGAATACAAGTTAACCCTATAATGACTGAATCAGACCTTGTAAACACATACATTTCCAACATTATCAACATCCTTGCCCTCTACAAAGGTCTCGTGTTATTCCTTTTTGGAACCCTTTTAAAGTTAATTTCCCCTTCTCTGGGTCCATTTTGGGTAACATGCTCTACATACAAAGTATCTGCCATGCAAGGGAGCAACAGCTTCTCTCAGCATAGGGCTATAGAGCCTAGGGTTACCAGCTCCTACCTGGCAGCCGGCGGGAGGCTCCCAGCTCCTTCCTGGAAATGACATCATCACATTGCCGACATCAGGGGGATGATGCTCTAGTTTTGGGGCAAACCTCTATGTTTTTTTGCCTTCAAAACCATAGATTTTGCCCAAAAACTAGAGCATCACCCCCCCCCCGACACTGGCAACACTATGACATCACTTCTGGGTAATGGTCGAGGATGCCACATGGTGATGTCCCTGTTTGAGGGTTCGGTTTCCCCTGCTGGCCAGTTGGCCAGTGGCAGATCAGAATCCCCAAAAGTGGGGGACCCCCAGCTGGGACCTGGGGGCTGGGGACCCTAATAGAGCCCTTTGAAGTACTGGAGCTTGAGGTGGACACACAAGCTTTGGTAATGCTGCATCCCATGGGTTTAAAGAAAGTGTTGTACATTTGTTCTGCAAGGAAGCATCTATCTCAGAGTTTCACCTGTTATGGAAGCAATCCTAAGCTCCTCAGAGTCCTACTCAGGTCTATTTAATGGGCTTATTCTTGGGAAAGTATTCTTAGGCTTGCCCTGTCAATTATATTCAGTAATACTGTTTTATGGTCTGGATGAGAAGAAAGAAGGGTAAAACAGTCTGAGATTAGCTATTGTAGCCATGTAGGAGCTTGGGTTGGACTTTTCTTATCTAATGTGTTTCCAGCATGTTTGGCCCTCTTCTTCTTTGAATTAAGGCAAGTTGAACTAAGTCTGATTTGAATAAAGATAAAAATAGCCTCTGATTAACACTGATCAAACTAGGTAGGTGTAAGATGAAGTGTCAGTTAAATTGTCACATCTGACTTCAGAGAAGCCCCGGTGTGCCATAATTATCCTGAAAGTAACTCCAAACCTGGCAAGAGAAACTTGTTTAGCATGGCAGGCCACTGTGGAAGCCTGAAGTGAAGAGCTGCAGTTAATTTTCCAAATATAGAGTTCAACTAGATGAGGTTCTGAAAGAGCTGCAAGCAGATTTCCAGCATGTTTATTTTTCTTTATAAACATTCGGAGCCCCCAAGCAAAAGCCGAAAAGAACTTACAGAGAAGGCAGTACAAAACTTATGGATCCTACTGGACCAGATGTCTTGGAAATTCTCTGAGAGAAGACTGCTGCGGGAAAACATTGAACTGACACAGCGAATGATTTATAATCTCTCATTCTCATAAAATGACTGTCGTTATTCTTCAGAGCTAAGAACCTGAAGCAGGCTGCAATGGGCCACTGGGCTAAAATGTACTACAGATTTATTTCCATAATCACAGCCAGCAAAGCCCTTCAACAGAGAACAACAATTGGGCTCTGAAAGGTAGAAGGACACTTTAAAAATAGGTAGGATTTAACAGTTGGTTGCTTTTCTTTTTGCTCTGAAAATTGCTTTGGAAATATAAATCATAGGATCTGTGCATTAGCAAAAAACATTGGGCACGATCATTTTTGCATTGCCATGTCTGACTCGGATAGCTGAAGATACTTTATGTAAATTTTCATTCAAAGAATTTTTGGAGCCATATATTCAAATAATAATAATAATTCTCAATTATATAAGAATTTGTTGAGATTACAGTGAGCTCTAGCTGGTGTATGAGGGAGTGTGATATCAGTACTGTTTGCACTGAGTTTTTTTGTTCACATAACCAGGACGTCCTTCTTCACCCAAAGAGTGATTAACACTTGGAATTCACTGCCACAGGAAGTGGTGGGTGCTACAAGCATGGATGGCTTCAAAAGGGAATTAGATAAGCATATGGAGCAGAGGTCCATCAGTGGCTATTAGCCACAAGGTATAGCTAGGGGCTCTGGGGCAAGTGATGCTCTGTCTTCTTGGTGCTTGGGGGGGTCAACAGTGGGAGGGCTTCTAATGTCCTGGCCCCACTGCTGGACCTCCTGATGGCACTGGTATTTCTGGCCACTGTGTGACACAGAGTGTTGGACTGGATGGGCCTTTGGCCTGATCCAACATTGGCGTCTCTTATGTTCTTATGTTCTTATGTTCTCTTATGTTCCTCCCAAGGTGAAAGAACAGCCAATGCTATTCTTAAATTCTATCGCACCAAAGGGGCTTATTATGTGCCAGCTGCCCAAAAACTCTTTCAAGCAAAGGCAGTTGGACAGATGCTCTATGGCACTTTTATCGGGCCTCCTTCCTCTAGTTTTGCCCCCTTAGAGCGAGTTCAGTCCAAATTTCTCAGAGCAGTTCTTCAGGTCCCAAGGTGTGTATCGAATACATTGATCCGTCTAGAGACAGGTGCTATATCAGTGGAAGCCAAAATTACTTTAGCTTCACTCCAGTATTGGCTTAAACTAAATTTCCATCCTCACGGACTAACCCACTTGTTACTCTCAGACAACTTTCAATCTAAATGGCTGAGAGCAGTTCATAATAAATTATATGAGCTTGGTTTTTCCCCCCAAGCGATTTTGAGTATGCATTGGGATGTAGCAAAATCAGCCCTAAAACAGAGAATGATGGACATGGAGAGACAGACAGATCTCAGTAGATGTCCTAATTTTAGAGCCCCAGATTCTGTCAAATATCACTTGCGACCCATGTCCTATTTATCACAGCTTGATACTCATAAGTTTAGGAAAACTTTCACATTAGCCAGATGTGAGGCTTTCCCCTTTGCGATGCTTGAGGGCAGATTCAAAAGGATCCCCACTGAATATAGACTTTGTAAATGCGGCTCAGGAGAGACAGAAACTATTGAGCACATGATGCTCAGATGTAACTGGTATAACAAGATCCGTGACAAATATATTACTCCTCTTATAACAGATATGGTGGGACAATCAGGTGCTGAGCAATGTAACCGATTGTTAATTGATGGGAACCGGACAATTACCGAAACTGTGGCAACATTTTGGGTAGCATGCTACTGCATCCGAAATACACAATCAAATGTATAATAATAGTTGCCTAATAGTCTCTGTTTTATGTTCTTCTTTTACTTATTACGCTCAACTGTATTTTTATAGACTTTTGTTTTACTGTCCTAAATTCAGTTATATGAATGTTATATTTAAGCATGTGTGTTCTATGGCTTGTTGCCGTAATAAATGACTGACTGACTGACAAGGAGAGCTGCCAAAGAGGCAAGAGTATCTAATCACTCTGGTCTCTAGTGGGTTACCTGTCAGACCACAGACCCTTGAGAATGAAGTGATCACAATACACCTCTCAGAAAAAGCTTCTATCTCATGTGGATGTGTATCCAACTTCAAGATCTAGGAATACATCAGCAAAGCCACCAAGGGTCAGATTTGATCTTAAACTTGTGAATAAACTAATTCTGCAATGGCCTCATGTGCAGTCTCACATGAGAACCACTGCTGTTGTTCAGACTATCAATCCCAGTAAGTTTTGAATACAGAGAGTTTCTTGAAACCTTTGTGTAGAAAAGGGGGCCTCGAGTGACTGGGTGGGTAGCACAAGCAATGTTCCCTCTAAGCTGTGGAGTCTTGTGAGCAAAAATTCTACTTTGTGAGCTACTGGCATTAAAGTTGTGAGCAAGTGATTTGGCTCCTGCATAAATTAGTTTGCTCTGGAGCCCACCTTCCTGAGCCGAGACAGAAATGTGTGAGCTGGAGGCTAAAAAACTGTGAGCTAGCTCACACTAACTCAGCTTAGAGGGAACACTGAGCACAAGCCCTTTGCAGAGGCAAATAAGCCAATCCTCTGTGGAATCTAGGAGAGCCCCAATAAACTCTATGGACTGAGTTGGCTGTAAATAAGACTTCTCCCAATTAATAACAAACCCTAAGGAACCTAGCATATCAGGGGCTAGTTGGACATGGGTGACCAGCAACTCAAGAGTTATCTGCAAAAAGCCAATTATCCAAGTATGGGTCAATTTCACATCCCTTGAGCCTCAGGTAAATCACAAATGCTGAGACATGCTTAGTGAAGACCCTTGGTGCTGTAGCTAGGCTGAAGTACAACATTATGTATTCATAAGATGTGTTCCCACACTGAATTCGTAAATATTTTCTGCAGGATTCATGAATAGAGATGTAAAAATAGGCATCCTTGTGGTCTAGGATAGCAAACCACATCCCGTTATTCAACAAAGGTAATATTTCAGATACTGACATCATTCTAAATTTGGAGAATTTCAGATGTTTATTAA
This sequence comes from Gekko japonicus, assembly GCF_001447785.1. Classification (NCBI taxonomy): domain Eukaryota; kingdom Metazoa; phylum Chordata; class Lepidosauria; order Squamata; family Gekkonidae; genus Gekko; species Gekko japonicus. The sequence goes on along the minus strand of NW_015164664.1, from coordinate 265,783 downwards.
GACCTATAAGCTCTAAGATCAGTCTTTAACACCACCTTTTAAATTTATTAATAAGTAACTGGAATAAAAGCTTCTATTTGTATTCAGTGTAGAGACTTTCCATATAGCCCCTTTTGATATAGTCCTTCATAGGCAATACAGGCAATGAAACACCAATGGCATCCTCTGGCAATGACATCGATGCACTTTTATTCCATTTTGGATCCATGTTCGAAGCCTTCCTCCAAGTCCAATGATGGATATTCACTAGGCAGCTCACGTCTAAACACTCTTGCAGACATCAATGGAGCAGGATGCTTCTCAGAGCTGACAGTTTGAGGCATCATTACATACAGATAAGGCAGATAAGCAGACTATTGGTCCCATTGGCCCCAATGGGGTAGATACATAGGAGGATATGGGTACCAAGGACACTGGGTTGGGCACCATGGGAAAAACATGATAGGCATGCTTCCGTGGGCTAATGGATGTCCAGGTATATTCTGGGACTGCAGTGCTGCACCAACAAAGCAGCTGGCGGGAGCACTTCAAAGACTTCATTGTCAGAGGACTGAGGTGACTCAGGTGGTCTCGGTAACTGAGATGGTGTTTGTGAGTGGGGAACTTGCTTAACTCCAGTTCTTGACAGCAATGCTCAGCACTGAAGAGATGGTGAGTCTTTACATCAAGGAGATGGAGATTTTCAACGCCAAGGTGACAGATGGCTCCACAGAGGAAACTGGAGCAATGTATTGAATCTTTCTCTTTGCTTTTTTTAGGTGGTGGCCTCAGAGTCAATGCCACTTTAGCAATTAGATCCAATGCTGGGGCAGAGGGCACAGAAACAACTGAAGGTGGTCAGGCCCTTTTCTTCAGGTGAGCTGGGCACTTATCAGGGCAAATATCAAGCCCCCCCCCCCCAGGCCTTCTGCCACAGCACAGCCTTACGTCTGCCAGCCCTTTCATGCTGGTCCTTAGGGGCAAAGAAGTGGCAAGGTGTGGTGCTGTGTCCTTCCCCCAGACAGAGCAGACACAAGTTGTATTTGATATTCTGGGCCATTTTTGCCCTGCATTTTAAATATTTTTTTAAAAAGAGACATATTTTTGGCTTTATCAGTGAGTTGTTCAAAGACAATATTCTGAGGCAAAGAAAGCTTCAGAATATATCCAGAGTGGCAAAGAGAGAACTGAGGGAGGAGTGATCTCCCCATTTCTGTTATGTGCCCATTTGGCCAGGAAAACTCCAGCGTGAGACAGAAGGGAGAGTGAGTGCTCTGCTACTCATACTTTGAATCTTCCGGAAAGCTTCAGAATCTATGGCTGGCTTGCACTTGCAGAATCCTATGTGGGACTACACAGAAGCCATGAAGATTAACCAGTGTGCTGATGTGCTTTTACCCTCTGAATCTCAGGCAACTAGTTAAGAGATACCAAATCAGTTTTTAAAAAAGATGGTGGCTCTTTACCTTTCTGTGACTTCTTCTCTAAGACTGCTATTTTATACACATAGAACTGAGTAAAGATGCTATTTGGGTCACACCTCTCTGCCTCCTTCACTGACTCATGAGCCTACAGAATGAGAAAAGTAGCAGAATAATTCATCAGCTAACTGCAATTACACAGAGAGAGCAAAATGCACTGATAGATTTGCATCATTACATTATTACCCACAAACCACTGATACAGCATCATTCCAGCCTTGTAAGCTGCTTTGTCTCTAATAACAGGATGTTTTGAATGGCAATCATGTCACAAAACTATGCCAACATTTTCTTAACCAAGCAAAGCAGAACTGGCTGCAACATTTGCTTGGATATGAGGTTCCTTGAGGTACTGCAGCAGAATCCTCTGTGCTCTGCAATGGCTAAAGCAGGTGACAAGGTTGATCTGAAGAAGTGAGCACTGACTCACAAAAGCTCATACCCTGCCACAAATTTTGTTAGTCTTTAAGGTGGTACTGTTGCTCTTTTCTACTGCTACCAGCTATTACGAGAATATATTCCGGCACAAATCCTGTTTTTGATTAAGTAATATTACAGCTTACCATCCACACACAATTGGAGAAGATTTGGTATTCACTGATGGATCCCCTCCCACTCTGAAAGGTGAACATCACTCAGTAGGAGCTGCAGCCCTCCTGCTTCTGATGTAATACAACTTTAACATTAAATTAATAAACAGAAAATTTCACAAGAAAACTCCCCCCCAAAAAACAACAACAACAACAACCTAGATGATGTTAAAGAGAAGCAAATTCAGGAAGTATCCTCACAAATGTCAAAGAGGAAAGAACAGACATGCTTGAAGCTGAATAGAATAATTCTATTTAAGATAAATACCTTTTCAAACTGCTCCAGATGAAGATAGCAAGCAGCCATATTCCTTTGCAGCTTTGCCAGATTCTGATCTATCTGCCCAGTGGAATAGAAGCTGAGGGAGTACTTGTACCATGACAGGGCCTCAGAGTACCTTTTCATCTACAAAATAAACAGTGTATCTTACCTTATTGCATTTTGAATAATTAAGGCTCTTCAGGTGTTATGAACAAGTATGCAATTAGGAAAAGGGAAAGAAGCAGCTTCATTTCCAGCCCAAATGAGGGATCCCACAGTAGCTTCTCATCTGTATTAACCCAAATGTTTGCTCTGGGTTTTTAAATGTAAGTGAAGATATAAGAGGAAATCATATTGTAGAAGCAGGCTAAGTGTTCAGAAATGACACTAACCCTGAAAGTGCATTATTGTCAGCTATGCTGCCATGGGGGTTGAGGAGTTCATTCTGTGTCTTACTAATTGCTATTGCATTGCATTCCTACCTCTGCTGTTCTGCTTTGGCTGAAACGCTTATCTCTACAGATGGGCAGGAGGAGGTTGTATTGTCTGGAAGTCTCCTATGTACCGTGAGAGACTACTGCTTCCCAGCTTTCGCCACCTAACGATTTCCTAGCTTGTCCCGCGCGCGGGAGGGTATCTAATTGGCCCATGCCATTGGGGGGGGGGGGGCATACGAATGCCCTATATCCTATTATGCTCCATGGGTTGCCGCCATTCTTAACAGTGCCTATGTTACTGCATCTATAGCTTTGCAATAAAAGTGTAACCGTTCCTGAATGCGTGTACTTCGTTGTTAGCTGTGGGTTCTGACAATTATGAGCCAGAGTGGCTGAAACTGATTTGCAAATACGAGGTGCTTTGAAATAATCTTCATAAAAATGGAAATTAGTAAACAATGATTGGTAGAAATACCAGAGAAGTAAACATGATAGTCTATTGCAGAAAAACAAGAGTTTTGTGGCACCTTAAAGACTATGACTGTGTTTTTATTGTAGCATAAGCTTTCATAGACTAGAGCACTGTTTGTCAGAAGGAAGATTGGAGGATGTATTGCATATGACATCATTAGTCAGAAAAGAGGGTTGCCAGGTCACAACTTGGTTTCCTTGACACCCTGAAAGAGCGTGTTTACATTTCTGTGTTGTAGCATGGCAATCCTTTCTGAATGTGTTATACTCCTGTATAGAAAATTACAGACAGCCTTTGAAAAATACTGATATGTGGATTTTGAGAATCATGAAAGGTGAGAAAATGAAGTGGTTGGGCTGTTTTATACTTGATTGCATGTCATTTTTTTTACTAAACCTATCTATGTACCTTCAATGGGTAGAAAATTGGGGAGGGTTTAAACTTATACCAAGAGCAACACCCCTGCAGGATCCCAAACCTCATAGTTCTTGGCAGCTCTGTCCCATAGAACATGGTGCAAATGGTTCAGTATTTCAGGGGTCAGCTGTTTTCTTGTATTGTGACCTGAAGACATAAAGTTCAGCATTTTATCCATCTTTAAATATGAAATTACTAGTCTGGGACAAATATACAAGCCCACAAGCAGAATTTCCATTAGTGCCAATGGCTCTAAGCACGTACTGCCACAAACCCTCAAGCTATGTAGTCAAAGGCAAACATTCTACCTGTGCGTTTCTGAAGCTTGGCTCTACAAATGTACTTATTATTTGATCTGCAATGTGTATCCCACTAAATTCATGAAGATTTACTTCCAAATAAGTATGCTTCAGTTTACAGTCTTAGTTAACAAGACTGACAATGCAGTCCTAAGCAGAGTAACACCATCCTAAGGCCACTGTACTGTTAAACTACTGCAATCATGATCAGGGTTAAGATCACAGATGCATGTGGACTGAAAGGTCATACACACCTTTCTCAGTTGAAATGAGCCCCTGCTCCCCCCCCCCCCCCCCCAATGACTGCCAGGCAGCATGTAGAGAAGCATAGCACCAACTTGCAGTGATGTCTTCAATCATTTTCTTGGCAAGTGGTTCTTTCATTCTCTGTAATAAGAGTTCGATGTGAAGAAGAATGGCTTTGCCAACATCTGGGGATCCTTCAAACAGCTGAGTGACTGACTTAAGAAAGTTGAAACCAATGGCCTCTCTGTATATACAAAGATCACAAACTAAGAAGCTGGATGTACATGTTGACTTCAAACACAATGTGAACTGAGCACAACTTAATTTCTCAGTGACAAAGAATCCAGATTCTCACCTACAAAGAAAGAACATCAGGACCTGTTGATATGATACCAAACGCTTCATGATACTCAAATCTTCACGAAAGTAGTTTTCTTAACATTACCAGCAGGAACGTAACCAAATTTCAGACACTTCTTTCAGATAAGCAGATCTTTCAGGTTATCACTATGCATAAATGAATCACAGACCTCTGACCAACTAGCCAGTCTATGTCCCCAAATTTTACTCTTCAAATATTTCCGAGCAGCTGGGTGTTTAGGGTCAAATAATCACTGTCTTCTACTTGTTATTACCCCAACCTAGCCTATACTCTAGTACCTGTTCACTTATAGAGTGATTTCTGCCCCCTAACATATCATTTATGCACTTGCCACAACTCCATTCTTTGCTCAGTGTCTCCTCTACCCATCAGGAAGATTACAGCCACTGGGCACGACAGTGGAGCTCACTGAAGGGCATAAGAAGTCCCATCAGAATAGACATTCTTTGTCCTCCTTTGCTATTGTTAACAAGAATCTACCACTGGTTTGAATGAGGACCCATCTGAAATCTCTGTACCTCTCATGCTCCAGAAGAAGCTTTGTTGTGTCCAGGAAGATATCCAGAGAAAACTTATGGTGCAGGAGTTCAGTAACAGCTGGACAGGAGGAATCAGTGAAGTTAATTGAATCACTGGGGGGGCGGGAGATAAAGTCCAAATATTTTGCCATGTACAAAAACATACAATGAACAATTGACATTTGATTTCCTTGCTTTCAAAGAAATAAAGTACACAACATCGTGGGGATAAACCTAGTCTGAATTGTTTCAGAGGGATGGACAGGATTGTTTCTCCTCATTGTCAGCAGAGGATTTGCTATCTATTTCCCTTGATTTTGTGCAGTCTTTCAATCAATTAGTCCCTTCTTAATAAGGGGAAATAATTACAAACTAGTGCAAGGGCAGCTGTAGGAATTTTTCACTTTGAGCCAAGAGAAACCCGTTCCTTCTTCCATCCCATTCATGCGTGGGAATATTCAACTTCGTACAATTCACTTGCAGTATCATCTCAAAGTCCACTTCAGCCCATCAAGAAGCTTCAGCCCTATTCACATGGATCCTGTGACAAGGTCAAATTAAATA
>NW_015164664.1:243856-260069 GCF_001447785.1 Gekko japonicus | reverse complement strand
ACCCGGCGGGATGCAAATTCTCCTGTAAATCAAGAAATCAAGACATTATTTTGACAGCCAAACTATTTTTGCTGGATTCAGGTTATTTTTAACTGGCTGCTGTCACAGCTCAGCCTATTCATAAATCTAAAGAAATGTCAGGAACCTGTCACCAGTGCCTACCATAATATGTATCCCAAAATGTCTTCTAATTTTAATTTAAAACATCCATAACAAAGTCCTAAATGAGACAGTCATCCAGTTTTGCATCCCTTAAATAAATAAATATGCCTGGGCTCACTAATAAGATAATTCCAAATGGATATTTATACCCCGCCTTTCCCTTGTGATCCAAGGCAGCTTACAATTCCAAAATTAAAACATACAAAATACAATAAAAGCCAATTAAATCTCCTCTCCAAGAAAGTGCTTGCAGCTTAAATCCCATTAAAAGTCCTTGCAAATAAAACAGCTGTACAGCTATTCCTAAAACCTTCTAATTGCAGGGATTCCCCTCACCTCCTCAAGGAACTCATTCAACAAGATATGAGTCACTTTTGAAAGGAAATGGGCTGGCCTTTGACAGTAATGAGGCTGCCATATTCTGAACAAAAACAGGTTGCTTACCTGTAACTGGTGATCTTCGAGTGGTCATCTGTGCAGTCACACCCATGGGATTATGCGCCTGTGCTGATCTGAATCAGTGGTATGCAAAGCTCACAAAGGGATTTTCGCGCCTCCCTCCCAGGCATGTGCGGGAACCCCACTGTGTATATCCAAGGAGGCGGGGCGCGGACATCCCACAAGTTCCTTCTGACCACTGTCATGTCAATACTCAGAGAGAAGTACTGAAGCAACAGCAGTGGGGAAGGACGGGTGGGTGGTGTGAGTGCACAGATGACCACTTGGAGATCACCAGTTACAGGTAAGCAACCTGTTTATCTTCTTCGTGATCACTGTGCATCACACCCATGGGAGATTGAAAAGCAGTAGCTCACCTGGGGGTGGGAGCTGTCGCAAATTCAATGCTCTGCCGACAAAAGAACTAGACGACCAAGGTCCACTCTGTGGTGTTCACGAACATCAACAGCGTAGTGCTTGATGAAAGTGTTCGTAGACCATGTCGCAGCCCCACAAATCGCCGACAGGGAAGCACCTTCGAGAAGGCTGTAGATGTAGCCATGGATCTTGTGGAATGCGCTCGCACAGGCAAGGGCAACGGGCGCTTGACCAACTGGTAGCACAGTTTAATAGTCTCAACAATCCATTTGGAGAGACGTTGTGCTGAGATCTTTAGCCCTGTGGAGTGACTGGAGTAAGAGACAAATAAGTGATTGTCCCTCCTACTCGAGCATGTCCTGTAAAGGTAAAAAAGCAGCGCTCTCTTGACATTTAGTGCATGGAGGAGACATTGCTGTTCATCTTTCGGGTTAGGAAAGAAGTTTGGTAAGAAGACAGAGCTGAGGTGGAACTCAGAGATCACTTTTGGAAGGAAAGAGAAGTCCGGTACTAGTCTCACACCATTCAGTAGGAAAACAAGGAAGGATGGGTCATGATGAAGGGCCACGAGTTCGCCCACCCTCCTGGCTGAGGTCATGGTGACGAGAAAGGCAGTTTTCCATGCTGCATGTTTTAGCTCGCAAGTTGCCATAAGCTCAAAGGGCTGTCCTATCAGATGGCACAGCACCAGCGGCAAGTCCCACAAGGGTACCAGTGAACGGATCGGTAGATACACATGGAGGAGACCTTTAAGAAGTCTCTTTGAGACCGGGTGAGAAAAGACGGAAAAACCTTCGAAGCCCGGATGGTAGGCAGAAATGGCTGACAAATACACCCTGATTGAGGAGTGCGAGAGGCCCTTCTCTGCCAGCGAAAGCAGAAATTCTAAGATCTGGTCAAGCGTGACAGAAGCCGTGGGTATGTCCGAGGGCTGTAAGGAGGCCAAGAAACGAGACCACTTCCCACTGTAGGAATGTCACGTAGAATCTTTCCTGGCATTGAGTAGCACAGTGGTGATTCTATCCAAGAATGTTAAGTGTTCACGAGATAGGATGAGCTTGTGGACCTCATGGAACAGCAGAGCTCCTCCCTCCGCAAGGAGCAAATCCAGCACTCGTGGGAGAGGATGGTGAGCCTTGGCCAGTGAGAGAAGGTTGGCGAACCAAGGTTGCCTCGGCCACCAGGGGGCGATCAGGATGCATCTTGTGCGTACCCTCATGAGCCTTTCAACCATCCTCAGCAGCAGCGGCAGAGGGGGGAACATGTATAGGAAGCCATTGTCCCACGGGTAAAGGAGCCCATCCCCCAAGGCCTTGGGATCTTGCGCTCCTTTCTATCTAAAACAGGTTGCACTTCGAATTGCACCTGGTGGCGAAGAAGTCGATGTGAGGCATACCCCATTTTTGAAACACGGGACGTAGGTAGGTCCAGTTCAGCTCCCAGTCGTGATGCTGAGAGAGACCCAAGCTGAGCAGGTCCGCATGCACATTGGCCTTGCCAGCGATGTGAGAGGCAATGCAAAAAATGTGCAGAGGTATGCACCAGGCCCAAAGATCTAGAGCCAGGAGGCAGAGACTGCAGGAGACCGTTCCATCCTGTCTGTTGATGTAAGAGAGGGCCGTTATATTGTCAGTCAACACAGACACGCATTTCCCCGTAGGAAGGGGCTGGAAACATTGGATGGCCAGTCTGATTGCCAAAAGTTCCAGAAAATTTATGAGTTTTCTCGAGGCCAAGGCATCCCAATTGTGACCTACAGAGAGGCCGTTGAGGTAAGCTCCCCAGCCCCACAGCGAGGCGTTGGTTGTGAGGGTGAGACCAGGAGTGAGGGGATAGAAAGGGACACCTTCCGTCAGGTTGTCTGACTGTGTCCACCAGGGGAGGGGGTCGCGTGCCTCCTGTGGCAGAGAGAGACGAACCGATTGGGACATCCGTAGGGTCTTGAAGTGCCGTATGAACCAAAGCTGGGGTGGACGCATTTGCAGCCTTGCAAAGCAAAGGACAGCAGTTGTAGCTGCCATCAGGCCCAGAAGGTGTTGAATCTGGAAAGCAGACACTGTGTCCTGGAGTCGAACTTGTTCTGCAAGAGTGGTCAGGGTTTGGGCCCTGTCCTGCCTTCTCTGGAGTCGAGTATCGCCCCTATGAACTGCACTCTGAGAAGGAACGAGCTATGACTTTTTATGGTTGACCTGGAGACAGAGGCAACGAAGAACATTGAGGCCTGGGATATATGTTGCACCAGAAGGTCCCTGGAAGGTGTGACCAGAAGCTAGTCGTCTAGATACAAGAACACTATCAGGCCACAGAGGCGGAGATGTGCCACAACGACCACTATCGTCTTTGTGAAGACCCATGGGGCCGTGCTGAGGCCAAACAGTGGACTCCTGTATTGGTAGTGGTTGCCTCCTATTGCAAACCAGAGGCAAGGGTCTTTTGGGGCAGGAGCGCGCTGGAGCGCCGGCGTTCTGGGGCCTGCGCTGAAGCGCTGCGGCCCCAGGGAGGCACAAGGAGGCTCGTTGCTGCTTTTCCAGGGCCCGCGCCAGAGCGCTGCGGCCCAGAGGAGGCCAGGAGAGCCCCCCCCACCTCCCTGGGCCAGTGCTGGAGCGATGCAGCCCAGAGGAGGCCGGGAGAGCCCCTGCCGCCGCTTCCCTGGGCCAGCGTCGGAGCGCTGCGGCCCAGAGGAAGTCAGAAGAGGCCCCTCGGCCACCTCCAGGGGTTAGTGAGGGATCCGTGGAGGGTGGCAGAGGCTTGAGTGGGGGTGGGTGGGAGAGCCTCCCCCCTCCCCCCATCTCTTTGCCCTCTTTCTTTCCCTTCTTTCCTTCCCCTTTTCTTTTCTTTCTCTCCTTTTCTTTCTCTCTTTCGTTCCTTCTCTCTACTCTTTCTCTCTCTCTTTCCTTCCTTCTTTCCTCCTTCTGCAGCTCAACTCTAGTGAGAAGGGGTTTAAACTTTAAACCCCTTCTTTCTCCCCCCCCCGGCTGGCTAGGGAAGGGTAGGCTTTTGAAGATGCCTTCCCCCCCCCTTGCTTCCCCTTCTGACATCACTTCCGGTGATGTCAGGGGGTCTTGCATATGCTAATGAGCTATTATGTTAATAGCCTAGTAGCTCATTAGCATACCATATGCTAATGAGCTCCTGCAGCTCTTTTTCTACGAAAAGACCCCTGATCAGAGGTATTTTTGATGGGAGGGGTGGATAGTTAAATGGAAATAGGCATCCTCGAGGTTGAAGGTGGCCATCCAGCAACCTCGGGACAGGAGATGCAAAATTACTGGTAGGGATGTCATTTTGAATTTCCGGTACTGTATATAGGATCGGAAGAGTTAGGCGGAAGTCAAAGGCCCTGCTTGCTGGGTTTAGGTTGTTTAGCTCTGACAAGTTTCTGTCCAGAGCCGTATCTTTGCCTGGTCAGGTACTGCTGCCTGTTCGCAGATGGAGACCGATGTGGTCTGTAGCCTTCGTCCGGTGACGGTTTAGCGTATTGACACCTGGTGCCATAACGAGACCAAGAGAGAGGCCGAAAAGACTTAGAGGGGGCAGAAACCCCCAGCAACCTCGAGGCCTTAATGCTCTTATCCATGTCCTGGAGTGTCGAATCAGTGGACGCATGAAAGAGACCTTGGCCATCGAATGGTATGTTCTCTATTTACGCCCTGGTGTCAGCAGGGAGCGAGGTGGTTATAAGCCAGGAATGCCTCCGGAGGGCAACTGTGGAAGACATTGTTTTGGAAAACTTGTCCAAAGCATGTTTGGAAGAATTGATGATTTGTTTAGAAAGCAGCAAGCCTTCCTTTTGCAGCTTCCTGGCTTCCTGACATTTGTCCTCAGACACCGAGGTCAAAAGGTCGGTAAAGCGCTCTCAGAGCGAGTACTGGTAACGGCCCATACAAGCAATATAATTAGATGTCTTAATTCCGAGAGCTCCAGCTGAGTAGAAACGATGGCCAATGGAATCTAACTTCTTGCTCTCCTTATCAGAGGGAGTAGCAAGGGTACGTTTACTCTTTGAGGCAGATGACACGACCATGGAGTTGGGTTTAGGGTGGATATGGAGGAATTCAGCCTCCGTCTCTTGGGCCCGATACATATGATCCAGACGTCTGGAAGACACTGGAGCAGAAGATGGCTTATCCCATGGAGCCTCGCCACCTGAAGGATGGTTGACATTGGGAGGGCGATCGACATGTAGGTATTGATCTGTACGACGTCAAAGACAGCGTCCGACACCAAAGGTTGGGGTTGGACTATCAACAGTCCCAGGGAGTGTGCCATTCTCTTGACCAAATCTCTGTACGAAGAAAGATCCTCCAAAGGAGAGATCGGTAGATTGTCTGACACTGTAGGCTTTGGTGAAGGATCCTCAGGTGACTCAGGGCGTTCCGAATCATCGGTGCCGGAATCATAGACGGAGGATCTGGAAGGTGATACTGGTGCCGCAGGGGTATCCGGTATCGGATCAACCTTCGGTGGTAAGGTAGGGGCAGTACGGAGAGGAGAGGGCAGGTGATGAGGTTCTTCTGGAGCTTTGGAGAGAGATGCAGAAGGCTTAGGTTTACGTTGGGGAGAGCATGAACGATGTGACCCACGGTCCCAGTCCGACTGTGGCCTAGACGTCAACCATGGCATCGATGCCAACATCGGATACAAGGTGAACCAATAAGGCATGTGCTGCCGACGGTCCCACGGTACAGGTGGGTCGAAGTAGGTCGGGGAATGCGGTCTCAATTCCCATCTGGGTGAGTATGAGAGCATGGGTCTGGAATGACGGTACTCAGGACACTCCTCAGATCAATATCGATGTCCCTCGCATCTGGGGGACCTGGATCGATGATATCAAGAGTCCAGTCGAGATCAATCGCTTGCCCAAGAAACAGCCGAAGGAGAGCGATCTGAGATCTATGTGGGACAACCTCCTCAACTTCCCACAGTGAGGCCGAGATTGATCCGGTGTCAACGGAGACCTCCGATACCGGGGGGTTCAGTTGCCGAATGGGTGAGTCCAATACCTCAATCGTAGGCAGCTCCGGCACGGAAGAGTTCTTGATGTCAGGTTGCGACCACTGAAGAGGGGTCAATGCAGAGCCCTTTTGCACTTTCTCACCGCTCAGACTCTAAGACTTACGCACAGTGCCAGTAAGAGAAGACTTAGCTTTCTCGTGCTTCTCCTTCTCCTTCTTTTTGGCCAGCATAGAGGCGGAAGAGGCCTCGTTCGACACCGAACGCTTAGAAGATGGTCCCCCGTTCGATGCCGACTTTGCACGGTGAAGGGGGTTCGATGCCTGTGTACCTCCCGATGTCGACAGGAGTATTGTCTCAGCAGACATCTCTCCGGCAGGCAAGGGCGTCAGTGCGGACTCCCAAAGTGTCACTCAAAGCCTCACAGCTCTGTTTTTGCGGGTCTGATTCGAGAACTTCGAGCAACGGCGGCAAGCGTCTGGGCGATGAGTTTCTCCCAGGCAGAGAATGCAGAGGGGGCGTGTTGGGCGGGGGGGGGGGGGGGGGCAAGTTTGCTGCCACAGCCAACACACAATTTAAGACATGCCCACTTTTCGGCCATAAACGAATAAAATGGCACCAAAAGAAAAAGAGGGCTCTCAGATGAGGTGAAGTACATTTTACCTCAGAGTGAGAGAAGGGGGGTGGGGGGAAAGGCAAAGAGTCACCTGAGGAGCGGCAACCCTCAGAAAAAGTTTTTTGTTTTTGGTTAAGTAAGGAATAAAAGAAACGTAGCAAAAGGAAAAAAACTATTTGAGCAATCCCTTGTGGGAGGAAAAGTAACGCTTCTTCACCGACCGGCAGAAAACAAGCTGTTAACAGTGTGGCAGTCAGAAGAGAACTGGCGGGATGTCTGTGCCCTGCCTCCTTGGGGGGGTTCCCGCACGTGCCTGGGAGGGAGGCATGAAAATCCCTTTGTGAGCTTTGCATACCACCAATTTGGATCAGTGCAGGTGCGGTTTCTAGGTTGTCTTCAAAGGCAGTCCAACAGAGCATGTTACATAATTTCCAAGGCTACAGGGTTCTCCCATTCTCTGCTGCCTTCTCACCATTTCTTTTGTAAGAAAAAAAAATCTCTCAGCCTTTTCCACTCCATATCCCTCACTAGCATCATCCACACTTCAGGCAGACAAATTCAGAAGGAAGGGAAAAGCAAGGAAGCCCCTCTGCCACACTACTATTGCTAATGAAATGAAGGGTTGTAAAAAAAGAACTCTCCTTTGCCCCAGTTGGGACAGACAAACAAAACTATCCTCCAGCACATTTTCACATTCACTACTTAAACCTGCTACTGTGCTGCTCAAAGATAGTGTCCCACTGAGCAATCCTGATTATTAAAATTTATTTTATTCATTTATAGCCCAGCTTTCTCCCCAGTGGGGACCTAAAGCAACTTACATTCTCCTTCTCTCCTCCATTTTATCCTCACAACAACCCTGTGAAGTAGGTTGGGCTGAGAGAGTGTGATTGGCCCAAGGTCACCCAGCAAGCTTCCATGGCACAAGAGAGGATTTGAACCTGGGGTTTTCTAGATACTAGGCCAACACTTTTAACCACTACACCACACTGGTTCTCAGTTTTTGTATATTTGTACAATAAGAGCGAAAGCCCTTGTAGATTGTATGGAAGCTCCTAAGTCTCATATATGAATGAGAGTTCTTGCATATCTGGCAATAATGCACTTATGCAAAGAAAGATGCCTTATGCCAAATCAATATTCACTATATTCCCATGAAAGGCAGTTGTGTTGGTCCAATATAACAGAATTCTCAGTCAAATGACTCTTATTAGGAACAAACCAGTGTGAAATGAGGAAGTTCGATTTGTTAGTGTTCTTATTATAACAAAACAAACAACATTCATTAATATTTGTTATTCTGGCACCTGGCTGCCTAATTTAGATTGTTAAAGCAGAATTCAGATTTGGCCGAGCAGAGGCATTCAAACGGATCTTGCAACAGAAGATTTTTTCCAAAAAGGTATTTCTTTCCACAGTGTTTCCACAAATCATTAGTGAGGAAGGGAGGGCTTTCTTGATTCTACATAAGCGGCATTCATTCCCCTCAATTCTTTGCCTGACAGAATTCTGATCTCTTTGAAATTGAGTGTTTTAGATTCTTTCAAGTACTTTGGTATTAGCATTACTACTGTGTGAGACAGTGTTTGATCTAGTATTTTGATCAACGTTTTGAGAAAATGTTGCTATTTAGCTGGTATATGAGTTTTACCAATTTGCTTTAATGTTAGTTGTAGTGTCAGTCTGTTAATCTAGTTGTAGTGTCAGTCTATGTTAGAGCCACTAACTTGTGTGTTACTGAGGTTATTTGTAGTACACAAAACTACTGAGTTCTTGTATGTCTGTCTGCAGTGTATGCACATTTAGTGATTTCACCAAACATCATTCTTCCAGAGTTTTCTTCCAGAGTTTGTGTCTGCAGCCTGAATTTAAAATGACACTGGAACAAAATTCTCTTTCAGACTGAGATGCCTAATGGTATAATTCAGTCACTCCACACGGGCTTTGGGATAGATACCGTTCTCAGTTGAGCTCAACTGACTGCAACATCCTTAGTAGGAATGAATTTAGCCCATGTAATTAGAGCAAAAGCAAATCAGTAAAATTATGACTTGCAAAGAACTATAAGCTACATCACCTCATTAGCCATGGTGATAGCCCTGATAGCTTTGTCTTGATACTCTTTATAGTCCCACTCCAAATAGACAGTAGCTAGTAACCGCAGCACTCTGGCCTACAAATTAAAAGAAATTAATATTTAAATGTAAAGGGCTCATGTGAATGGACCAAATTTCTAACTCTGAAGGGAAAGGGAATCCTTGGTGAAATTATAAAGTATTTACAACACTTCCTTCCCTACCAGCATTTCTTGTCCAGGTGAATATGTTTTATCCATCTTCCCAATTTCATAGCTCTGGCTGTGAAAGAGGGAAAACCAGCAGAAGATTGGCTAATTATTCATGGGCAGAGGACAAGAGCCAATTAAGCAAGGCAGCCTAGCTAGTCTAAGACTATATTCACAAAGGATACTCTGCTGCATAACAATAACTATATCAGGAGTTCCTTCACAGTATTAAATTTGTCATAGCACATAGCATCCCATAACAAACAAATTATGTCATGGATAAGCCGTGTCAAGCCTGTGAAGAGAATGAGGTTTAATTTAAAAATCACTCAGAGAAGCACTGAGCACTCATTCTCTCCTCCCTGGCCATGGTTGTATGGGCCTCACTCTGCCATTTGCATCATTCCAGAAGCATCCCCCCCAGTCCCCACTTGAAATGGCAATCTAGGGCACATCATTTCATGTGTAAGCACCCACATTTTTCAAGAAAACTTGAAATTGGCTTTCTTTCCCAGCCTGCCTTTTTGTCAGGCAAAATGGAGCTTCTATTAACAGATTTGCTTCCAGGTAAGCAACAATGGCTGCTGCTTAAACTCTAGCATTCAGCACAGGAAAAAATTGCAATAAGGTGGATAGTCTGCCCCTCCTTGTCCCAGAAAGAAATATAGAATCATAGAATCATAGAGTTGGAAGGGACCTCCAGGGTAATCTAGTCCAAGCCCCTTGCAAACATCACTGCCATTTTAAAGTGATTAAAAATGTCATGGTTGCCTGGGGGAGGGGGCATTAAATATTTCCTATTGTTGCTTCTTAGCAACCCACATCCCTGTAGCTGCTCCCTCCCTCCGAATGCACACCCTAACTATACTAGTCCTTGTACAGCCAGTGGAAACTTTAAGCCACTAGATGGTGCTAATTCACTCAATTCAGACAAGTGCATGTTTTGATCTCAAATAGCCTCTCATATATATCTGACAGGACTGTGCATTTTCTCTACAAGGGGCCATGAAAAGTATCCATCAATTATGCTGTTTTCTCTATGACATTACCTGAGCCAAAACGAACTCTGTTCATATCCCTTCAATTCGTAAGTTTCCACTCCAAAGTTATAGCACAGGAGGGACAGGTAACAGCTCTAAGATAAAAAATAAGTAGTTTCCATTTTGCTATATTAAAAACATTAGAAATGGTACAGAAAGGTAGCAGGTTCCATAATTTTACTGCAGTGGAACAGTGCAAAGTGCACTTCAGTTCCCCATTAACAGGACAATCTCTCAGTCAATAACCTCTTTGGGCAGCCTCATCAGAATGTCCTTGCAGCGCTGCACACATGTGACTGCTTTCTGAAAATCTCCTTCAGCCACTGCCTGAGAAAGCAATAGAACACACCAGTGAGCTCCTAGGACACTTTTAAATTAAAATTTATAAATTCTAGCAAACTAGATTTGTATTAGAAACAAGTTCAAAAAATGAGAGCCTTTTTCATATGGCAACATTTTCCTATGGAAGCCCCAGGTGTTAATGATGCAGCATAGTGCAGGGCTTCCAGATGGCAGCTTTCACCATATTTTCCCAGTCCCAGAACCCATGCCAGTCATTCCCCTCCCACACTACAAGGGAGGCTTTCCCCCAAGGTTTTCTTTTTAAACCAGTAACTGACATACTGATATACCAATACATTGATGTGGCAATTGTTGATCAAATAAAACCGTCAAAGCCCCTTGGTGGCATGGGACTGCCATGGTGACTGGGACAGAGGAAACTGTTAATTTTTTAATTTACAAAATTTGTATGTCCTGGACGGGCTGTTGTGAGGGTAGGACTGGGGAAATCCAGACTTTCCTACTGACACAGCCACCAGCCCAGCTTTGCTTCAGTCTTTCCTAAAACATTGCAGCAAAGCAGATTTGGGAAAGATCACAGAAAAGTTAAGGAAAATGTGTGTGGTGCACGGAAGCACTGTCATACTGTGTGAAGGGGAAAGCAGGAGGAAAAACCCACTTTCTAACAGCATTGAACTGGGGCAAATTACACATTTGGAAACAGCTGAGGCTGGGAAACAAGTCAATGAATGAAAAATATTGGAAGGTCATGAACTAGGAACAACATAATCAGAACAACAGAAAGATTAACTGTGTGTAACCAGGGTCGTAGCCAGGATTTTTTTACTTCAGGGGGCATTTAAATAAGTCGGGGGGCACTGTGTCAGGAGCGATGAGAGAGTAAAAGTTTTTAAAAGTGATGAGAGAAGGTTGGAGTGGGGAACAGACGTGCCCTGTGGCGTGTCTTGCTCGCAGCCAGCCAGAGGTACACTGCTGGCAGACAAGTCAGGGTGACGACTCAGCTTGGTGCGGCTGTGGCGCACATGGAAAATAAAATAAACCGGCTGGATGGGAAGTCAGGAGGCCTGAGCAGTAAGTCAGGGGCCTGGCTCTGAGATGCCCCACTGTAGCTAGGGGCCTGTGTGTGACCCCTAGCTAGGAATGGAATAAGCTAGAAAGGGGTGGACCCTCTAGATGCAGAAGGGTGCAGACTGTGGAAAGCAGAGGAGGGGAAGCAAGACTGCCCTGCTGGGGAGCTTGAATTTATAGGCTCTTAACATCTTGTTTAAGGTAACTATGATTTATGGATGGACACTAGGAAGGGAGAGAGACTTTTGTTCTAAAGTGTAAATTTTAGAATCATTGTTTCAGGGCTGTGTTATCTAATGGGGAGTTCATTTGGAACTTCAACTTGGAAGCCGGTGCACAGAGTGTTCAGCTGGAGACTTCTTGGGCCACCAACAAGAGGAAAGAGATGGACTTTGGGGGTGACAAGCTGTGAAGGAGGGAAAAGTTAATTGTTTGGACTTTAAAAGTTCACTGTTCTATTGTGTTACTAAGATCTATATTTTCGTTACATTATGTTGAGTGAAAAGTAAAAACGTTTTATTTCTTTTAAATTATTGCAAGATTGATTCCAAGTTCTGCCCCACAGAACCCACAAGCTGAGGTTACATGGGCACCTATATTATTATAATATTACTACAGCTGTATTTTCCCACCAACATACAGATTCAGCCTGATAAGAGAGAACTCTGAATACATCTTTTTCGACATCAGCTTTGTGTATATGAGTATCTGCTTCACTGGTGCTTCTTTTGGTTAGCTGAGCGTACAACTTCTCCAGACTCTACAAAACAAAACATATCATAGTCTAACAAACAGCAACATCGCTCACATTATTTACTGCAATACATACTTTCACAAGACTTCACAAACTTACATTCATGGCAATCTCAAGAAATTCATTAGCAAGGGTAAGGTTTCCTACATCTACCCACCCCTTTCCGGTCTTCATGGCCATCTAGAACATAAAAGAAATATGTGGGATTATAAATAACATGGACACTGACTGTTGTGTAATCCTACTAAACTAGTAATAATGATAATTATCATATGGCAGTGTGTTTAGTATAGCCAGGAGATCCTAAGATTGTCTAGCAGGCAGAAGTTCTTGCTCTTTTAGCATTATGCATCACTAGGTGGTGAGCTAGACTTTTGGGGTTTTTAAGGCAAGAGACATTTCAGATGTGGTTTGTCATTGTCTGCCTCTGCATCATGCCCCTGGTATTCCTTGGAGGTCACCCTTGCAAATACTAGCCA
Source organism: Gekko japonicus (assembly GCF_001447785.1). NCBI lineage: Eukaryota > Metazoa > Chordata > Lepidosauria > Squamata > Gekkonidae > Gekko > Gekko japonicus. The sequence goes on along the minus strand of NW_015164664.1, from coordinate 247,594 downwards.
GGGCCAACCCTGCTTAGCTTCTGACGAGATCAGGCTAGCCTGGACTATCCAGGTCAGGTACTAAAGTAGTAAATATAAGCAACAGAATAACAAAATCAGTGGGTCTTTACAACAACTAGTCTGACTCATAATCTAAATATCTCAATGGAAACATCTTTCATATAACCTGACAAATTATTCTAGATTGGGGTCCCCAATGTGTTACCATAGGCAATAAGGCACCTGCCAGCACTTTTCCTGGAGCCTGCCAAGTGTGTTTAGAAAGTGGGTGGGGCCAGGTAAGGCTTTTGCGCCCCCCCCTTCTGTTTGGCTACTCGAGTTCTGCATCAAAACACAAGTATCTTTCACACACGACTAAACTTAAGGTGTGTGTATGCAAAAACCATAGAGTTTCTGCTGAATCCTAGAATGATATGATATCACTTCCAGGTTTACCTAGAATTTTTGCATTACCCCACCACCACCACCACCAATGCATACTGAGTGACAGTGGGAGTTGAGAGCTACCAGCCACAATAGCTAGAGACCTGGAAACCCTATGTGGCAGCCATTTTGTAGTTGTGCTTGTATCAGAATTCGAAAGGTGACTGCAAGCTCAAAAAGGTTGGGGATCCCTGTTCTAGATGTTTAGTATTACTACTATTAAACCTTGGCACCTGTTTATAGCTGAATTTGTCTAGGCAACTGGGTAAGTTGTTTTTCCCCTGCCAGTTAAAAAGACTAGACACTTGAAATCTTTTTCTTTGTGCAGAACAAAATCAAGCCCTGTTTTAACCTGCTCCTCAATATATGGCATAAACTGAAATCTAACACTGAAAAAAGGAAAATCATTACTGTAACTTTAGAACTACTTTTTAGGATTTTTGAAAGCAGAACCCAACTACAAAAAGAATGTACACACGATTGGGTATCAATTACCAAAATTTGCCTCCGCACCATCTCCTCAGGTGGATCGCTTACTTCACAAAACATCATCAGTTTGCAGGCAATATGGCGCACTATAAGACAATGTAGATAAATGTTGTCCACTTGCCTGTAACTCCAAGTGGAGGTTATGAGAACAAGCATCTGTGTAGCAGTATAAACATACAGTATTCACTGTCTTAAAGATGTCAAGCACACTGAACAAGAAGGATATCAACACACTCACCTACATCTGGCATATGCTGCTGCCATGAAACAAGATACTTTGATGTTCATGTTCTTCTCTAGCATCCTCCCAAGTAAAAATGCATTGGATCAAGAGGCTACCTTGGAACCCTAACTTTTGTAAGATTTTGCCTTTTCTATCCAGTACTGACATTACAAGAGAATTATTGTTTATACCTTTTCTCTTTATAGAAAAACACTGCAAGGCAACATGACTTCAGAGAGCTTTTCGTTAAATTTGCTCTAGAGAAAAGTGAAATGTTGGACAGTTTCTGTTGGTAGGAATGATGAATGATACTATAGAGGGTTTTTGTAATTTTTACATGTGTCGTTTTATATGTATATTTTGAAAGCTGCATTGGATCCCTCCTTTTCAGGAGGAAAGGGTATTAAGTATTTTAAATAAAATACAAACAAATACACTGCAAATAACAAGTCCTGATTACAAAGTAGGATATCATACTTGCTCACTTGCAGAGAGATGTGCACATGTATGAAGACTTACACAAATGCCAAACCAAAAACATTTTGCTTTTTTGCTATGTAAGATCCTGATTTATGTCAGAGAATCCAAACATACACTTAATTCTTTGCAGATCACTGATAGTGGGGCCCATTTTCCTCATCACAGTCCAGTTCCATAAGTTGACAGCACTTTCTTCAATCTACCAAAAAAGAAAAATAGAGACATTTCTAAAAAAACACATGACATTTTTAATAGGAAAAGCATATCAGTAACAGGAACTGAAGAAGTATGTTTATTTAACTTCGACATCAGGTAGTTTTTTAAAAGGGAAGAGGGGAAATGGGATCTTGGTAAACATCCCATTTTTGTAGCCTCATTAGGATATCCACATAAAGTTTTGGAATGACGATTTGAGAGAAGAATAACAAATAGAATAGACTGTATGACTTCACTGTCATTTTGGATTACTGTTGCTGTCATGCATTAACATATGCAGCTGCATCATGTCAGCTCCTAATGTTATATTATTCTAGCCTCAAGTATATTTACTTTACTTTACTTTACATTTACAATTCGATTTATATACCGCCCTTGACCCCAGGGGGTCTCAGAGCGATTTACAGGCATACTACTATGTAGTTATTATCCTAACCTAGGGCCACAATTCGAGGGGGAGGGGCTGCCTACCGACACCCAAGCGGCGCGTTCTCTCTTTCTGTTGATATCCCAGGCGGGCTTCGGATGCTGCTTTTGGTGCCTCAGGCTGACCGGCGACTACCTCCGGCAGGCTCCTGGTGGACTCCTTCGATGCGCGACCGCTTCTGACTGCAGCTTTGGCTTCCGTCCCTCGGGCTCCTGCCACGCTGCATCATCTCGCTGTCGCATCGCCTCAACTCCGCCTCCATCCGGTTCGGCCGCCGCATCCCTGGGTCGCTGTTCCGCCGCCACTGCTGTTACCGTTGCTGCTGCCGCCGCCAGCACTCCTGGCACGCAGCCAGGAGGAGGGTGCCCCCTGCCACCTAGGGCAGGTACCGATTTCTCTACTTGCTTTTTGCTTTCGAGCCGCTGGGTGGGCGGGAGCTTGGACTAGGGCCGGGAGCTCACCCCGGCCACGATGGGTCTTGAACAGCCATAGTGGCTGTTCGCTAACGTCGTTACTGCAGGCGTTGTACTGCCTGCGCCACCGCTCCCTTTATTTAACAATGCAAAAGTATATATATATATATTTTTTTTATTATGCAAAAGTATATTTGACAATACAAACCATAACACCAACTATGAGGATGGAAAACATTAAAAGGCTGTCATTACAGTTGTCATTTTCCTTGTTGTAGCTGGACCAGGCCTCAGCCACCAAGGTACAAAAGGAGTCACCTTATGAACTAGAAACCCATCTTCTTCTCAGAGAAACAGAGGAACACAACAGAAGCTGTTGTTTCACTGCTTGAGACCCAAGGGACAATGGACTGAGTTCACTATGACATGGGGAAAATGGCTCCAGAAACTAGAGAGAAAACCAGAATGGGAAGAGGTGGTGTCTCAGAATATGGCTGCTATGTTCTATCTCACTCTAGCTGGACCATGCCCAAATCAGAAATTCCAGTGGGGTCAAGGTTAATCTGTTCCAGCAAAAACAAAAGGGGGTCTTATGGCACCTTAAAACCCAGAAGTTTTATTTAAAAGGATGCTTTCTTAAGGTAGGCTACAGTCCATCACGTGCACAGGGTAGTCTTAGTGGTTCTGGGGCCCTGGATAAAAGTCAAGGATGTGGCCCCAGAATCACTGCCACCCCCCACTGGGAACCCCCCCAAACATCCCTGCTGACCTGGGGCCAAGCAACGAGTACCCTTGCCCTGTGTGAGGTATGAGAACCATGGCCAGAATCTGGCTGTCTGAGCCTCAAATGGAATGGGCACAAGCAGCTGCTACTGCAACATCTGCCTGAGCCCAGGCTAGGCCAGGTGGGAGCAGTAGTGGCAAGAGTGTCCTCTTTTTTCTTTTCCACAGTCTATTGGGGGGATTTAGCTGGTTGCCCCCCAGCATGGGGCCGAGTTACCCTGTACATGCATGAAGTAATTTCTCTGATAACTAAGAATTTACTTTGACAAGTGGGGGACCCACAA
>NW_015164664.1:239923-243801 GCF_001447785.1 Gekko japonicus | reverse complement strand
CACTGCCTGTTCCATTTTTTCTGCTTTCTTTACTCCTTCCCACCTATCAGCCAGCCCTACCTTTATCTACCTCTGGTCTTCAGCCTTCCATCCTTCCCTTCCCCAGGCAGCCTCTCTCTGAGAAAACTCTGTGTGGTTCCAGCTGTTACGTGGTGCTAAGCTCTGAGCCAGACACAGCTGCATGGTGGAGAATTCACAAGGACTTGCAGTTGGCACATCACTTTCCTCTGTATCCCCCTCCTCAAACAATTTCCTCTTTTCTTCCACCTGGCAACCCCCATATCCTCATATTTTCATTATTCCTTTTCTCCTTCCCATCAATCCTCCAAAACCTTTTATCTGCACCCCCATCTCCAACTATATTTATTATTAATTGACTTCATTTATATTCCATCTTTCTCCACAATGTAGAGCCACAGTGTCTTACAGCATTCTCCTCTCCATTTTATCCTCACAACAACCCTATGAGGTAGATTAGGCTGAGAATGTGTAACTGGCCCAAGCCTACCCAGTAAGCTTCCATAGCAGAATGGGAATTCAGACCTGGGTCTCCCAGATCCTAGTCCAAAATGTTAACTGCTATACCACACTGGTTTTCATGGAATGGTTGCCCGTAGTGAGCAGCTGGCTCTGAATGAGTCATTCGAGTCAGGCTGCAAATTGTCCAATGGCTGCTATAATGCCTGGCCCCATGAAACAGCCCTGGAAAGGGCCCTGTCCTATTCCCTACCTTTTACTGACAGAAACCAAGGCTGGAAGGCTGGCAGTACTCTTGTGGTTGCCTAGTAATGGCCACTGAGAACACTTGTTTTTTAAAGCTCCAGGTGCTGCTTCTATTATTTTGGGCTTTTTAACCCCCCAATGTTTTTTAGATTTCAGATTTTTCTGCAAACCTGGGGGCTTCTCTGATTTATAAAATGTTCTCTTGCTTGTCCATGGCTCCTGTCTTAGGATTTACATATCCACACATGGGACCATGTTGAGAATCAGAGATATTGATTAAACAAGCAAAAACTCATGCTTCAATACATATTATATTTTCTGGTAGCACAATGATCTTTTTTATTTCATTCAAATTAGGAAACATGTCATGAAATATTTCTTTTCAGTTTGATTGAAGATTGCTGTCCAAAGGGCTGTGTGACCCTCTTCCAGCACAGATCATAAGTGTACATGTTGAATTGACAAGTTATGTACTTATTCTTCTTGTTCAGGTTCCTCCACCTGATGCTTTGGAGGTTGTAAACACATGCAGGATGAGTTCCTTCACTCCCCCACCCTTCTTTGATGGGTAAGACAGGAAACCTAGGGAGACTCCATTTGCTGCTCTGATTGCTGATCTCATAAGAACATAAGAGACGCCAATGTTGGATCAGGCCAAAGGCCCATCCAGTCCAACACTCTGTATCACACAGTGGCCAGAAATACCAGGTGCCATCAGGAGGTCCACCAGTGGGGCCAGGACATTAGAAACCCTCCCACTGTTGACCCCCCCCCCAAGCACCAAGAAGACAGAGCATCCCTTGCCCCAGAGCCCCTATCTATACCTTGTGGCTAATAGCTACTGATGGACCTCTGCTCCATATGCTTATCTAATTCCCTTTTGAAGCCGTCCATGCTTGTAGCTGCCACCACTTCCTGTGGCAGTGAATTCCATGTGTTAATCACTCTTTGGGTGAAGAAGTACTTTCTTTTATCCGTTCTAACCCGACCACTCAGCAATTTCATTGAGTGCCCACAAGTTCTTATATTGTGAGAAAGGGAGAAAAGTATCTTTTTCCCTACCTGCTCTTTCCCATGCATAATCTTAAATCTGATTGTGGGGGGCACTGCTCAACTAGCCCATGCCCCGTACTGGAACATTTTATATCTTTCGTAGCTGTCCTCTCTCAAAATGGCTGCATGCTGGCGATAAAGGCGGATAAGGGAGATAAAACGTCATCCGTGGCCATTTTCAAAACTCTTTTAAGATCAGCTTTTAGCCTGCAGAACAGGGAAGGGCTAAGGCATTAGGACGGCCTAGCAGTGGCAAAGCTGAAACGGGGTCCTCTGCTTTGAGGAGGGAAAGGAGACAGGCACCAGTTTACCCAGAAACTTTGAACTCCCCTGTGGAAACGTGCCTTGTACTGGTAACAGCTTTGCATGTTGAGTTACTGCAGTGCTTCACACCAGATCTGTGCATTCGCTGAAGCCCAAGATAACTTTGTGAGATTTGTAAGATGCCAAGAGATTATGTGGAAGGAGGAGAGATTGGATTTATACCCCACCTTTCACTACCCGAAGGAGTCTCAGAGTGGCTAACAAACTCCTTTCCCTTCCCCTCCCCACAACAGACACCCTTTGAGGTAGGTGGGGCTGAGAGAGCTCTTTCGAGGACTGCCCGTGAGAGAACAGCTCTGAGAGAACTTGTGACTGACCCAAGGTCATACCAGCAGCTGTATGTGGAGAAGCGGGGAATCAAACCCGGTTCTCCCCGGTTCTCCATGCTTGCCGGGTGGCTCTGTTGGCGTCGAGCAGCAAAACAAGGCTTTGAGTCCAGGGGCACCTTTAAGACCAACAAAGTTTTATTCCAGGTACAACCTTTTGTGTGCAGGCACACTTCTTAAGATACAATGAAACGGAAATTACCAATCCATACATACAGGTAGAGGGTGAGCAGTAAATTTTTTGTTGTTCAGTCAGACAGTCGAGTCCGACGTCGCGACCCCATGGACCACATTACGCCAGGCCCGCCCGTCTTCTGCCGTGCTCCGGGAGTGTGCTCAATTCCACGTTTGTTGCATCGACAGAGGAGTAAATTAGCATACAGCATCATGAAGATATTTAACGGATCGGAGGACCAAGCAGGAATAACAAGCTTGAGTCACCATTTGCTTGGGTTTAATTCTTGGGGGGGAAATAGTGAAGGAGGAAAACATGTTAAAATCGGAGACTGTTGAGCAGGTGTATACTTAAATGTGGGACACTGAGTAATTAACCGAGACCCTTCCATTATGCTCCATCCATCTCCTCTCAAGACGCCGCTGGGCTCAAACGTGGTTGTGTTGTAGGGTTGCCGGATCCGTCCTGGCTATTAGCAGGGGATAGTGAGGTAGAGTTGCCAAATCCAGGTTGGGGAACTCCTGTAGATTTGGGAGTAGAGCCAGGGCAGGACAGGGACCTCCGTGGGGTACAAGGCCATAGAGCCCACCCTCCAAAGCACCCCTTTTCTCTAGGGAAGCTGATCTGTGTAGTCTGGAGATGAGCTGTTATTCCGGGGGGGGGGTCCCAGGGCCCACCTGGAGGCTGGTAACCAGTGTTCCCTCTAAGCTGAGTTAGTGTGAGCTAGCTCACCATTTTTTAGCCTGCAGCTCAGGAAAGACGGCTCCAGGGCAAACTAATTGATGCAGTAGCCAAATCACTCGCTCACAACTTTCATGCCAGTAGTTTACAAAGTAGAATTTCTGCTCACAGGACTCCACAGCTTAGAGGGAGCATTGCGGTGGTAACCCTGGCTACAGCACTAATAGCCACACACCGTGCTGCCGTAGCATCAGCAGCTTAAGAGGTGGAGGGTTCGAATCTCGGCTTGACTGTGGACTGTAACTCCGGCCGGCCTTACAGGGTTGCTGAAAGAGGCTGTGTGCGGATTGCATCTGAGGCACTCGCTGAACGCGCTGACCCAACACTGCTCGCTCTAATAAAAGGACATCTTCCGTGATCCAAGACCAGCTCCTTCTCTCCAGCCCCAAACTGCCTACTTAGATTTTGCTCTGCTCTACCCAACTTGCCCTGAACAGACTTTGGGATCCCGCTGCTCTTTGATCTGGAGAAGTTCTGTCTGTTGGCCCGGCTCCCAAAATCATCCTGCAGAGAAACGCAGACTTGGGGGGGGGGCG
>NW_015164664.1:199979-238440 GCF_001447785.1 Gekko japonicus | reverse complement strand
AGGCTCGTGCCTCTGGCAAGGTGCTTTCTTAAATACTGAATTACAGTCAATCACAGTCAAACAATCCTCCTTCCTCTCCCTCTCTCAAGCAGCCAGGACACTTTCACACACTCCCAAACACAGTCCTCCCACACAATATCCTCAGCTGAATCCCCTCAGCTAAAAGCAAGTAAAAAACCACTCACCCCTCTAGCAGCTCTGTCTCCTGCTCCTGCTCAGAGCTCAGCTGGGTCTCTGTCTACCAGCCTATCTCTTTGTCAGCTATTCTCAGTAACTCCAGCTCTTAGTATAATTAGACACAACTGTACCTATATGGCTTAATTACCACTCTCTTTATCACCGTTATCGGGCAGCACCATCTTAACTACTATAAAAACAGGTTGCTTACCTGTAACTGATGATCTTCTAGTGGTCATCTGTGCAGTACTACACACATGGGGTTCGGCGCCTGCGCACAACCTCGATTGGAGAATATTCCAGAGCTTGCCTCAGGAGTCTTTTTGGCGGGCTGTCTTCCTGCCTTGGGGAGCAGGCACAGACTGTGCATGCCTGGAACGGGGGAGAGAGCCACCTCCCACTCAGTTCCTTCGACCACTACCAGTAAGTCCAATCAATAAAGGTAAGTGATCAGAATATGCCAGCAGTGGGGAAGGCTGGGTGGGATTGTGGTACTGCACAGATGACCACTCGAAGATCATCAGTTACAGGTTAGCAACCTGTTTATCTTCATCGTGGTCTCTGTGCAGTCCCACACATGGGTGATTAATGAACTGAACCAGATGGAGGAAGGAACTGGCAGCTGAAAAACATAAGAAATAGGTTAGGACATAGCATTATCGTTTCAATGTACAGGTCCTACCTGTAGAAGTAGAAGAATCAGTTGAAGAGAGACTTTAGCACCGCTTGACCAAAAGCGACATCCCATCAAGCTCGAACATCCAGTGCATAGTGGGTCACGAAAGTCGAAGTGGACGGCCACATGGCAGCAACACAGATGTCTTCTAACAGGACACCAGCCAGGAAAGCAGTCAAAGTCGAGACTGCTCTTGTGGAATGAGTGGTGACAGAGGTAGGTATGGGTTGGTGCGCTAACTCGTAGCAAAGGGCTATGGTTGAGGTCACCCACTTCGACAATTGCTGAGAAGAGATGGCCTCACCCTTGCACAGGGAGACATATGCAATGAAAAGCCTGTGAGACTTTCTAAAGGGTTACATGTGGTGGAGATAAAAGGAGAGAGCTCTCCAGACCTTGAGGCAGTGTAAGGCTCTTTGTAGAGCATCAGCCGGGTTCGGAAAGAAAGTGTGTAGGACAGAAGACTGAGACAGGAGAAAGGCAAAAACCACTTTAGGGAGAAAGGATGGGTCTGGTCTGAGAACAACTTTCTCCTTATGAAAAATAAGTGTATGGAGGATCTGCATGGAATGCAGCAAGTTCTCCAACCCGGCGAGCTGTCATGACAGCAATCAGGAATGGTGTTTTCCAGGACAGAAGCCAAAGGTCTATCAAAGCCATGGGCTCAAACGGCTTAGATATCAGATGAGTGAGGACTAGAGACAGGCTCCAGGATGGCACCATCAGTTTTTGAGGCGGACAGAGGTGGAGGAGACCCTTGAGAAAGGACTTAGTGAGGCGGTGGGAGAACACCGTAGATCCCTGAATCAAAGGGTGATGTGCTGAGATAGCTGCAAGTTGCACTTTCAGGGAAGAGTATGCCAGACCAGATTCCTTTAAGGATATGCTGTAAGATAAAATATGTGGCAAGGAGGCTCGGGTCGGATCGAAGGAGTGGTGTAAGGCATAGGTTTGAAAACGCTTCCACTTCGATAGATAAGTGTTGCGGGTGGATGATTTCCAGGCATTAAGCAACACTTCCCAAACTGCTGGTGGGAAGTCTACTGAGAGATCTTCCAAGTGGTGAGTTTGAAAACCCCCGGATCGGAGGATCTGGCCCCGATCTCGAGAGAGGAGATCCGACACACGAAGGAGGTGAAGAAACCAGCCGCTGGACAACCGCAGGAGGTGAGGGAACCAAAGCTGGCATGGCCACCAAGGAGTCATGAGGATGCAGGCGGTGACTTCTGGTACAATTTTCTGGAGAACCCTGGAGATGAGAGGGAATGGAGGGAAAAAATAGAATAGGATCCCGGTCCAGATGTGGAGGAAGGCATCTCCGAGGGATCTGGCGGACAGGGGACCTCGAGCGAAAAAGAGAGGGCATCGAGCATTCTCTGGAGTCGCAAAGCCATCTATGGTCGGGCGACCGAAATCGAGGAAAACACGACGAAGATATTAAAGGTGGAGAGACCACTTGTTGTCGTGAGGAGCCGAATGACTTAGACGATTGGCGTCAATATTCTGAACACCGGGAATGTGTTTAGCTGATATAGAGATTGAATGTCGAAGGCACCAATTCCAGAGGTGCAGAGTTGCACGACAAAGGCGAGCAGAGGCGGTGTAGAAGACAGTGGCAATGTTGTCTGAGGTGACTTGAACCACCTTGCAGGTCAGCAGAAGGAGGAACGAAATCAAGGCTAGAGGAACAGCACAGAGCTCCGAGTCATTGATATGGAGAGTCCTCTCTCGAGGAGTCCAGGTTCCTCTGGCAGACAGAGTCCCGCATTGGGCTCCCCAACCCCAAAGAGAGGCGTCTGTTGATAGGTAGATCTCCTGGAGGTTGATGTCGAAAAGGCATGCCGGAGAGGAGATTCTGCAGAAGAGACCACCAGGTCAGACTGTTGAGCACCTGTGGCAGAATTGAAAGGATTGTGGTCCAGTGACCCCCTTGAGGAACAAAGTTGCGGATGAAACAGAGCTGGAGCGGGCGCATCCGTAATCTGGCATGAGGGACCACGAACACTGTGGATGCAAAGTAACCGAGGAGCCTCATGATCGAGTGAGCTGACTGTCGGGGGCAACGCTGAAAGGTCAAGACTAGAGACACCATGTCCTTGGCCCTCAATTCCGGGACGAAGGCCATCTCGGTCATGGTATCAAGACAAGCTCTGAGAATAACAAGGTTTGAGCAGGTTGAAGGGCAATGAGATTGATCATGAGATTGATGCAGAGTCCCAAGGAGCATAGGAGGGCCAGTGTGGAATGAACATCCACGAGTACATGAGATCGTGTGGAGGCAACAAGAAGCCAGCCGTCGATGTATGGGTAAAGGGCAATCCCCCTTCGGTGCAATGCGGCTGCAACTACAGCCACCATCTTCGTGAAGACCAGTGCAGAGGCCGAAGGGAAGGACCCTGTATTGGTAATGGGTGGCCCCGATGGCAAAGCAGATAAATTTGCAATGTTGAGGTCAGATGGTGACATGGAAACAGACGTCTTGGAGATCTATCGACACTAGCTATCCAGACTTGGGGATGAGAGGAAGGATAGATTGCAGGGTGACCATCTGAAACTTCTTGCAGAGGACAAAGAGGTTCCGATCGTGAAGGTCCATGATAGCCCGCAAACCACCATCCCTTTTGGGGACTAGGAAATACTTGGAGTAGAAGCCGAGAGTTTGTTGCGCCTCTGGAACAACCTCGATGGCCCTCTTGTCAAGGAGCGTAAAGACCTCTAGATGAAGCAATGGATTCGGGGGCGTGATGACGAAGTGATGGAGGGTTGGGGTGAAATGAACTCTACGGCGTACCTGACCCGTATGATGGTAAGGACCCAGGTGTCAGTAGTAATGTCTTCCCAGGTTGAAAGGAAGGGGAAGAGTTGGGTCCCAACAGGAGGGGTGAAAGAAAGCGGTGGTGGCAGGCAATCCAGGTGGTCAAACGGACTGTTTGGGTTGTTGGGACTTCTTGGGTGTTTGGGGCCTTGGCTTTTGAGGAGATGGATGAGAATCATAGGGTCATCACCTCCATTGTGTGTCAGCAGCAGGAGAAGGCTGACGTTTATTATAGTAGGGTTTCCATTGTCGGTATCGAGAGCGCAGCATGGAAGTAGAGACTCCTAAATTCCTACCGTTCTTTCTACTATCATTGACAGCCTTCGGGGCCATCAAAGGGCAAGTCTTCGATCTTAACCTTGACATCGGTTTGAAGAGATGTATTTCTAAGCCAGGCATGGCGCTGAAGAGCAATGGAAGATGTAAGAACCTTGGAGGAACGGCATGCCGTACCGAGTTGATTTGTTGTTTTGAAATCGAGCAAATCTCCGAAAGAGCAGCAGATAGAGTGGGCCTATACTCATCTGGGACAGAATCAAGAACTGGACAAACAGCTGTAGCCACATTGAAAGTGTAAGTGGAAAGGTAGGACAGGTAAGTCTTAATCTTAATGTTCATGGCAGCCACGGAGATTTTCTTCTCAAAGGAATAAATCTTACGGCCCTCACAATCAGGAGGAATGGATTGTCTAGGCTGTTTAGACTTAGAGGAAGAATTAATTATCATGGAAATTGGTGAGGAGTGATTGAAAAGGAATTTCCCTGAGGACTCTTGGATTTTATAAATGGTGTCGTATCTCTTCGAATTCGGAGGTACGGAAGAGGGACGGTCCAATGGCTCTTTGAGCACCGAAAGGTGTACTGGCAGCAAAGGTAGAATTGTCGATGGTGGCAAGTCTGCCTGGATCAGCTTATGGACGACATCGGTTACTTTGGGGGTATCGGTATAACCCTGCACTTGGAGTGCTGTGGCCATCCTAGTGACAAGCTCTAAATAAGCCTTGGGCCCTTCAGTTGGTGAAAAGGAACCAGAACGGCGACCGTCGTCCTCAACAAGAATCATGTCAGGGTCGAGATTACCCGAAATGTAGCGGTCTGACACCAAGTCCGGAGATGGTGATCGAACATGATGAGAGACATCCAGAGTTGTCTGGGTATCAGTGGGCAGATGGTACCGAGGTTCTGATGGAGAATGCTTCGGGGCATCCACTGACATCGATGCATCCGGAGGCTGGTCAGGCTTCAGAGACTGGATTGAGGCAACAGAGTGTGAGCATCGAGTGCGAGACAAGATGGGGTGGTGACGACGGAGGTCAGTGTCCCGCAATGGCATATAGCGGTTCTGGCGAGGAGTGGAGGACCTGGAGTAGGAGCACGGGTGATACGATCTATGATGCCTGATATCCAGGGACCAGGATCTGTAATCGGACCAAGACTGTGATCGGGAAAGCGATTTGTAGTAGTCATATGTCCTGCAATCATAACATGATCGAGGAGATTGGGATTGACTTCTCATAAAGTGCTCCCTGTTATCCAAAACGTGGATAGGCAGCTGGGAATCACGAGATGTAGAGTGACGGGCAACAGCCCTCGGAGAACAATGGTGAGAAGACTTCCGCGGCGGTGACTTAGAGTGTTGACCAAGTGGAATACAATCTGTCGGAGAGGATAAAGCAGGCGACAAAGTCGAAGGCTGGTGGTTAGACTTCTGAGCAGAGGTTGCCGTAGAGCCCACCTTAGGAGTTGACGTTGAGATACCGGAGATTATCACAGAATTGAGTTTCGGAGCTGAAGTCCATTTCAATGACTTCGATATCGGTGTTGAAGAGGGTTTATCATCCTGCTTTCTAGACTTCTGTTTCGAAGATTTAGCGTTCTCAGAGAGAGAAGGCGGCTTCTGAGGGGCAGAAGAAGCACGAAACGCCGTTGAAGACATTGTAGGGCGCAATGCAGCTTCCAAAAGAACTGTACGAAGGTGGGCCACCCTATTCCTATGGGCCTGTCTAGTGAACTTGGCACAAAGAGAGCACGAGTCCACCTGATGAAACTCCCCCAAACAAATTAAACAAAGGTCATAGCCGTCATTAGATGGGAGTTTAGCAGGACAACGGCGACACGACTTAAAAAATAGGGTGCGATCCTTGCAAACACCTTCCCGACCAAGGGGAGGGGAAGGGGAGGGGGGGAGAAAGAACGAAAGTGAAAAAAAATAGTAAAGCGAAACATCTTTTTTGTTTAGTTTAGAAGAAAAACAAAGGAAAAACGAGAAGTTGCCGAAGAAAGATGAAAAAGAACTCAGTTGAGGCGATTTGAAGAGCGACAGTAGTGAGGTGTGAACACGAAGGCGGTCAAAGAAGAACTGAATGGGAGGCAGCTCTCTCCCCAACTCCAGGCATGCGCAATGCGTGTCTGCTCCCCAGGGCGGGAAGAGAGCCCGCCAAAAAGACTCCTGAGGCAAGCTCTGGAATATTCTCCAATCGAGGTTGGCGCAGGCGCCCAGCCCCATGTGTGTGGGACTGCACAGAGACCACAACGAAGATCCATGAGCACCAACCTATGCTACTGAACACCATGTGAACCTATGTCAAACTGAACACCAGTGCTAATCAAACTCAAGTTTTCACTGAGACTTTTTGTGCCATTTTGGTACCACTTATATTTAAACAGCAATCCCCCTTCCCCATTTTTACCTGGTCCTTTTGACTCTCATTCCCACTTTCCTGATTCATGTTTTCTATCTCACTGAACAGTTTCTCAATGTTCTCTGATACATTACATTGGGTTTCTTTTTTCATCAGTTCTTGAATGAGTCCTGAAAGAAGAAATAACAAAACAAGGGGTGATTTCCCACAAGCGCTGCTCCACGCTCACTCCTCCCTTTTGCCCCGATGCCACGTGTCAATTTCACACAAGCTGCTGCAGCCGCGTTTCACCCCGCAGCTTCACACGATTTCCCCCATGTCTACTCAGTCCTGTTTTTTTGAGGATTGAGTAGAAGCGGGGGAAATCGCGAAGCTCTGGGGAGAAATGCGGCCAGCTTGTGTGAAATTGACACGTGGCATGGGGCAAAAGGGAGGAGTGAGCGCGGAGCAGCGCTTGTGGGAAATCAGTCAAGGTAAGTGAAAGGTAGTATTTTATTCCAGTAGCAAAATAAACTGCAAGAGAGAAAGGGAAGTTTAACTCATTGAATAAAACTTAGTTGATTGTAAAGGTGCCACTGGATTCCAACTTTGTTACATTGATCACCTGTTATTTTAGAAATTTCACAGCCTAAAGGCAGTTTGTTTCCTTGTGGTATGAGTGAAAGAAAATAATACAAATGTCATTGTGAGACAGACACTACACATTATGGTGTCACTTAAGTAAGCCATATTCTTGCAGACTCAAGAACTCAGCATAATTCACTGGGAACATCTCCTGCATAAGCTTCCCTGAAATGAACAGGAAAGCATGCCAGCACACAGAAGTGGAGAATTGTGCCCTAAGCATCCAATGTGCAAAACATTTCCTTTGCCTTCCCTAAGGCATGGGATCCAAACTGATGATTACCTTTCATTTCCATTAAATTACTTTTCTCCTCCATTCTTCTGATTCCGAATAAAGCCCTTTAAGAAGAAGAAGAATGTGTAATTATTATATTTCATACATGTTGTGCCAGTTTTAATCTATTATCTTTCCCTCCAGATACTAATTGCATCTATCCTTGCAGTACGTCACTTCCATTGCCAAATGTTATGAGAGCCCTGCAGCCGCCACCCTCCCAAATTAAAAAGGGATAATTAGTTCAGGTCAAAATGTGGAACTTCTCCATTCCCTGTCTCCTCTATTTGCCTCTTTAAGTCACCTTCACTTATCCTTCCCTCAGATTCATGCTTTGTTCACACATGCAGGGAAGCAAGGTAAGAATGAGGTACCAAATTCCCCTGTACTATTCAGACTGCAGGTGAAGGATCAAATTTTTAATATTCTCTTATATTAAAATAAATCCTACCAATAGAGCCACAAGCAAAGAGAGGTTGGAGAATCTTTCTTCTGGTTGTGCTAATGTTCCATTTGCAGTGAGCGTTTTTTATGCAAAGGAAGATTCAGTAGTAGAATCCCCTCCTTGCAGTCTGCAATAGTGCCATGTGTTACCATCTCATTCTCCTGCATGCTCAGACTACTACCTATTCTAATCCTTCAGCTGCTTTGCCTCTTCTATCTCTCTCCTTAGCTTCCCTACCACCTTGAAGCTCAGCCTGTGTCAGAAAGCTGTTCACTGAGCAGCTGGAGTGGTTATAAACATTCTGTGCCCCCCAATACCAGCTCTGTGTCAAAGGCTTCAGTCCCACAAATACAAAACAGCATGAATTAACTGCCCTCCCTTATGCCACAGAAGTTATACACAGGGAACAGAAAGCAGCTACCCTAGATGCAGGTGATTTAGCGATTTTTCCTCTCTGTGAATAGTGGACCGTTATGCAGTATCAGGCACCTGGAAAGACATTAATTAATTCAATTTGTATCCCACCCTCCCCACCAAAGCAGGCTCAGGGCAGCTTACATAAAAATTTAAACAAATAAATAGAACATGCACAGCAAAGAACAGATCAGATTAATGTTTAGTTTGTAAAATTAGAATGGCTAAATTTAGACCTCCCAAGATGAAACACCCTGTGACTGGGAAGTTCTGCTTGCTAAATCACCTCTCTGTATGTGCTCAAAGGCATTCTTCTTTGCACCCTCTCCCTACAGGGATGGTTTTGGTAAGATACTAGGTGAATTACTGGACTGGAAACTCTCTGGGCCCTCTGCATCACAGGAGTACCTCCCTCCATATGAATACCTCACCCCTGCTTCTAGATGTCATTTTGGCTTGTCTTCTTGTGTTTTATAGATGGTTCTTATTCAGGCCTGTAGCTAACGTGGGGCCCATGGGGCCTGGCCCTCTCCCCAAAAAATCCCTAGCTAATGCTCCAAGATGTGGAGTCTTGTGGGCAAAAAGTCTGCTTTGTGAGCTACTGGCATTAAAGTTGTGAGCGAGCGATTTGGCCACTGCATAAATTAGTTTGCTCTGGAGCCATCCTTCCTGAGCTAAGACAAAAATGTGTGAGCTGGAAACTAAAAAACTGAGCTAGCTCACACTAACTCATCTTAGAGGGAACACTGGACAGGGCTGTTCTTATTTATCTTTATTGTAAATGTAGTTATGTTTGGCATAGCTTTGAGCACCCTGTGGGAAGTCAGCTAACAAATGTCTCAAATTAGGGTTGCCAACTCAAGATTGGGAAATTCCTGGAGATTTTTTTGGGGGGATCTTGGGGATGATGGGGTTGGGGAAGGAGAGGGACCTTGGCAGGGCATAATTCCACAGGGTTCACCCTCCAGAGCAACCATTTTTCCCCAAGCAAACTGATCTCTGTAATCTGGAAATCAGTTGAAATTCTGAGAGATATGCAGGCCCCACCTGGAGCTTTGCAACCCTATCTCAAATGAGTAAACTCTGGGAGTGTCTTCCATTTGCCATCTCCCTTAAGAGTTTAAGGTTGATTATGCAGTAAAGCAGAGTACAGCTATCTCTGGAGTGACACAAAAAATGTCTACAATGTGGGTAGAATGCCTTCTCCCCAAGGGGAACCAAACTGAATTTCTGAAAAGATTCTTCTGAGCATAGTCTAGAGTGGCTACAATTTGGGTTTCTTAAAAAAATGAGTCTCTGATCATATGCCAAGTGTCTTTTCCTTCAAAAAGCAGTCAATTTGATTTCTAAAAAAGAACCAAAGATTCTGAGCATGTGCAGAGTGCCTTTCTCCTGAGAAGGGTATCATTCAGGTTTTAATGGAGCGCTTCTGTATAATTTCACCAGGAAAGCCCATGAAATCTGGGAATATCAGAACACAGTATAACTGTTTCCAGTCCCCTAGACTATGGAGTTTGCTGCCTTAAAATTATTTTCTGGTGCTGCTTGTTATTTGTTTGTTTTTTATGAGAATTATATTTTAGTTATTATGTCATTGATTTCTTTTTCCACGTTCAATCTGACCTGCCTCACGGCATTTTTTAACAAGGACAGGGAATTCATAGAGAAAAAAATCAAAATGAATGGGCAAATAACGACAGGAAGCTAGAAACACGTTCCCACGAAAACCCTTCCTTGCGCCGGTGAAACTCCAGCCGCTTAGAGACTGTTTCGCGTACAGACGATTCAGACCTCCAATAACACTGCTTCGTGTTCTGACAGAAACAAAGGTTCCCGCCCAAATCGCGCCCCACCCCCTCTATTTCCCCCATCTCGTTAGGCAAACTGCTAAGGCAATGGAAGGTTCAGGAACATGCGCCCGCGACAGGACCAAGTACATTGAAAAAACTATAATCCCCAACATTCCCTGCGCTGGAGGCGGCTCCCGAACGGCTTTTCTTGAGCGTAATGGTGACGTCATTCGCCCTGGTGCGTAAAAGGAATATCGTGAGTGACAGGCGCTGGAACCAATTATTTGATCAGGCCCTGCTTGGAGGCGTTTGTCAAGATGTCGGGGATTTTGAATACAACGTTGAGGGGGCTTGACAGTGATTCGTATTGCGATATCGGCTGCTACTGGGAGCAGCGCTTTGTGGTAGGAAAGAGAAAGGCTGGAGGGGATTCATTCTGAGGCACTCCTGTTGAAAACCCGTAATTTTTGCACGTGCTGGGTGGGCTTCTGCCAGTTCTTACACATAAAAGGCACTTTGTTCATGCTTGGAGGCGCCCTCCCTTTTGGTTCCATGTTTAAAATCCTTTGGCTCCTTGTAGAGGGTTGCCAATCTCCTCCCGGTAGGGTCTGGAGATCTCCCAGAATTATATCTGATCTTCAGACTACAGAGATCAGTTTCTCTTAAGTGGCTGTTTTGGAGGGTAGACTCTGTAACTGAGTTCCCTCCACAGCAAACCTGCCCCCCCCCCAAGCTCCACCTCCAAATCTCCAGGAATTTCCCTACACAGAGTTGGCAGCCGTATGTGGAGAGCAGCTCTATACAAGAAGGTCCTTAGCCTTTTGTTTATGCCAGTTCATTAGAAGAGGAGCTTTGTTTTCTTCAGTGGAGCGGTGCTCTGCTATGGGGATCTTGCTTTTTATGTCAGGAGTTTAGGAAAGCTGTTTGAATAAAGTACTGTGTAGAGGCGGCATAGGCATTTTCTAAACAAGTAAATAAACCAATGGAAGCTGATATCGCTAGAAAGGAGGGGTGTTCAATGTAGACCGGGAGAAGGAAGAGATGAGGTGGGATAAGATGGAGATGCCCTGTGTCGCTTGTACAGACTGGTTATTGTGACCCTGTGGCTTAAATGGTATAAATTATGGGGTAGAGTGTGGGTACAGTGAGTTGCAAATCCAAACAACTTTGTTGATCTTGAGCAGAGGAAAATTAAAATTTGGGAAGCATAACATTATGAGAAAACAAGAGTCTCTGGAAAAGACAATAATGCTAGAAAAGTTGAAGGCAGCAGGAAAAGAGAAAGACCCAGTGTGAGATGGATTGACTCAATCAAGAAAGCCATGACCCTCAGTTTGCAAGTTAATGATAGGATGTTTTGGAGGACATTAATTCATAAGGTCGCCATAAGCTGGAAGCAGCTTGATGGCACTTACCACACACAAAGCTTCCTCTTGAGTTCACAAGGCATGATGTACTGCTGCCCTTGTGACATGAAAGGGTAGGGCTGTAGGTAGTAGTACACTCTGACCTAGGTGAATGTGATGGCACCTGGTTGTAGGAGGGCTATGATATAATTAATATGGAAAAATAATATTAGTACAGTTTCCCAGACTACAGGTGCTGCGGGGGTGGGGAGTACTGAGAATTTGTATATGCCAGTGAATTTAATTTGGGATGATTAGCACTTCTTGCCTTACCAATAAGGTTTCTTTGAATTGGTATATACCCTAGCTCTTGATCTACATTTATGGAAAGTGTAGTCCCAGATTTGAGTGTCAGAAAAAGTCTTGGGAAATTGTCCTCGCCTCTTGAAGGTGCTGGGTGTATATTTTGCCTATTTTGGTCCAGTGGTATTGAAAGATTGATGCTACAATTCCATATGCTTTGCTGGCAAATGGTCTCTTCCACAGACACACACACTGGTTGTTTGCTAATGCTAGCCTTTTCTCCCACCTTTGTCTTACTTGGGTAGCCTTTGTATATGTAACCAGGTTATTTCTGCTTCTTTTGCAGTGCATAATTTTGGTGCTAAATGATACTGTAAATGGAATGTATGTGACGCTGTCCATCCCCCTCCTCTGTCCCTTTCCCAGGGTGACCGTGACCTGCAGAAGAAGGCTCTGAAGAACTCTACCACACTTTATGTGGGAAATCTGTCCTTCTATACCACAGAGGAGCAAATCCATGAGCTCTTTTCCAAATGTGGGGATGTCAAGCGCATCGTCATGGGGCTTGACAGGGTAAAGAAAACTCCTTGTGGCTTCTGCTTTGTAGAGTATCCTTGGCCATTTGATTTAATTTCTTGTTATTGTTATTATTTAAAACTGGTTTATGCTGCCTTTTCACCCAGTCACGGTCCACAAGGCAATGAACATAAAAACATTTAAACAATTAAAATACAGTTAAGAATATAAAATTCAGTTAGAAATACATAAGAACATAAGAAGAGCCCTGCTGGATCAGACCAGAGGTCCATCTAGTCCAGCATCCTGTCTCACACAGTGGCCAGCCAGATACTGTGGACAGCCAACAACAGGGCATAGAAGCTGAAGCCTTCCCCTGATGTTGACTCCTGGCTCTGGGATTCAGAGGCTTAGTGCCTCTAAATGTAGTGGTTTCACTCAGTCACCATGGCTAGTAGCCATTGATAGACTTATTGTCCATGAATCCCTTTTAAAAGCTGTTTATTCCTGTGGCCATCACTACATCCTCTGGCAGCAAACACCACATTTTAATCACTCTCACAACACTAGGAGGAGGACCAAAAACCATTATTGGGGTATGCCAGATGAAACACAATTCTTCACCTGCTGGCAAAAGACAATAGAGAGAGACACAGATTAATCACCCAGGGGAGAGAGTTCCAGAGTTTTGGTGCCATGATGGAGAAGGCAGGGCCTCCAAGGATGACCGGAGGGAGCGGGTAGGTTCATATGGGAGAAGGCAGTCCTTAATGTATTTTGGTCCCAGGCCAAACAGGGCACCTTGAATTGAGCCTGAACCAAATAGGAAGCCAGTGTAGGTGGAACAAAATTGGAGTGATATGGTCCCTATGGACCCAATCGAGTCAACACTCCAGCAACAGTGCCAATTCAAAGTGTTGGTACTTACCTTTAAAGCCCTAAATGGCCTGAGACTGTCCCAGCCTCTCCCAGCATGATCCTCCCTGTCTTCAGCGATCTTGACATTTTTTTTAAGTACCCATAGGTACACTTTTATTAATTTTTCTTTTATAATCTACAACAAACAAATCTGCACACTACAAACAGACACTCTACTACACATAACATGTATACCAAGAGAACAGTTACATTATATGCTTATATCCAATTACTTAATTAATAGAAACGCTCTATCACTTTCCATTCTTCCGTCTTCTGTGTTCTCAAGTCCATTGTGCCATAATTGCCTAATCTTCTATTATATTTACATTATACCAATCATAAAACTTTTTCCATGTTTTTTGAAATGTCCACTCTTTGCTTAATCTCATTTCTAAAGTCAGTTTATCATTTTCTGCTGTTTCAAAAAGTTTATTCACAAACTCCTGTTTTGTTGGTATCACCATAGTTTTCCAATATTTGGCATATAAAATTCTTGCAGCTGTCGTCATATAAACAGTCAAATACCTATTCTCTTTTTCATAATCATTTGGAAATATATTCAACAGCAAGACCTCTGGAGTAGATGGAATCTTTGCTCTTAGTATCTTCTCCATCAAACTATGGACCCATTTCCAAAACTTTTTTGTAACATCGCATAGCCACCACATATGATAAAATGTGCCCCTTTTACTCTTACATTTCCAGCATTTATCAGAACAGTTAATATTTTGCTTAGCCAGTCTATCAGGTGTAATATACCATCTATAAAACATCTTATACATATTCTCTTTATATGTTATAGCATTAGTCATTTTAATATTTTTCTCCCAAATCTGCCCCCAATCTTCCAGATTTATAGCATACCCTAAATTCTGAGCCCATGCAATCATATTATTCTTCACAATTTCATCTACCATTGTATCATCCAACAAAATTTTATATATTTTCTTTATCATTTTACTATCTGCTGTTAACATAACATTTTCCAGTTCGGTTATTTTACAGTTAAATCCCACTTTTTTGTCCTTCAAATATATTGATTCCAGCTGTGCTTTTTGCCACCAGGACAAATGTTCCGGTAGTTTAAGATTGTCCTTACTGTCCAAAATGTCCTGATACCTCAATGTTTCTTCTCCTGTATAAACATTTGGGAGCGTGAAGGCCTCTAATGGTGTTATTAGTCTCGATCTTCAGGCTGAGAGATTTGCTTTGCTTTAACAGTGAAACAGCACTGTATTGCCCTTAGTATTCTCTGGATGGTGATAATAAGTTGTCAGCTTTTGATTGGGGGATGGGAGATTTGGGGACCTCCAGCTGAGTGGCTCCCCTCCTGTCTTCTCTTTAGCTTGGGGCCAGCCAGCATCAGGTCTTTATATGGTCCCATGAGTCTTTCCTTATAGTAACTTTCCAGATACTACACAAGAGCAGAAGCCGAGCATTCTATGCGGTTCATCAACAGAACCCGGCTGGATGACCGCATGATCCGAACAGACTGGGATACTGGGTTCAGGGAAGGACGGCAGTATGGCCGTGGGAGGACAGGTGGCCAGGTAAGGAGCATGAGGTTTGTGGGAAGCTTGCAGATCTTAGACAAGTTTGAGGAATCTGGCAGATATTGGGCTGGGCTGGTTCCGATTTTTGTTTGGATATATGTTGTGCCCCAAGTGCTCAGGATGGGACTAGCTACTAAGGTATGCCAGTAAATGTCCAGATGGGTAAGTAGGCTTGCTGTCAGAAATGGTGTTTTCAAAATTAATACTTGGAAGCTGCAGCAGAGACAAAAGTGTGAAATTGCGTGTCTGTGGGTCCTAGTTCTTCCAGGCCAAAGACCAAACCCTAATCCCTGCAGAATTGTCTTGAATTATAAGTAGACTTGTCAACAGCCTGGAGGAAAATGTTCTGTCCCTTTAATAGAATATTTATGGGATGTTATTTACTAGATGGTGTTACTTACCTGCATGCCATGTAAGGCTTCAGCTGCTCATTTCCACATATTAAACCTCTATTAAAGGAACAGGACACTTTTGTCTAGGTTGTTGGGAAACTTGAACTCTGACAGATTCATTATTAAAAATTCCGTGTTATCATCCATATACCCCAGGTGAAGTAAAAAAACCCCTCATGGTACCAACTAAGGCTGTGATCACACACACTAAATAATCCACTTTCAATCTACTTTCAGTGCACTTTCCAACTGGATTTTACTTTTATGAACTGGCAAAATCCAGTTGGAAAGTGCATTGAAAGTGGATTATTTAGTGTGTGTGACCGCAGCCTTAGATTGATAGTTCTGGGCGTGTTCCTGTATCTTCGTTGATCTAAGTTTTTATCTCATTTTTCTTCCTCTGTAGATTCGAGATGAATACCGGACAGACTACGATGTTGGGAGAGGTGGCTTTGGCAAGATTGTTCAGATGCAGAAGTCGAATCAACAAACAGTGATCTACTAGCAGCTTTGTGGATTGAGGGCCAGAGCAGGAGAAAAGGAAGACCAGATTCTTCCAGGACTGTTGGGTGTGTGTCTTTCACTATGGCAGAACTGTCCCTGGATTCAGAGGGAAACAAGGTGATGGTTTGAGAACATTCTTGGCAACCTGCAGTTCTAGCTGCCCTTGAGGGCTTCGTGCTCTGGCTAACACAGGGGACTTCTTCCAGGATTATATGTGCTTGTTTGGCAATCCCTGAGGCACAGAGCCAAGGAATCCAATAGCTGTCAGAATCTCCGGCCCAGATGGATTAGGACAGGACACACAATGGTCTGTGGGTTTTGAATGGCTCTTTGCTCTCCTTGCTTTTCCTGTGTAGGAACTTGAGTGCCCTAGTTTGTCTCTGTTTTGAATCCTTTATTTTATTCTTGTTAAAAGATTCCTAAATACACTTCACATCCTGTAACTTCTGCTGTAGCCTTTAATTATATGGTGGATAAAGAGAATAAAGAATGAGAGTTCTCTCAACCAAGGGAGTTGTGATGTGTGCAAGGACTTTTCTGGTTGGGACTATTTATTCTGTCTGTAGGTATTTATTTATTTCCTGGGGCAAGAGGGAATGGTAAACTTGAGGGGGGAGGGCTGACTTTTTCCTTTTGCCCTCTGTCAGTCTTGAGGGAATCTCCACTAAGAACCTGAAATGCTTCCTTCCTGTAGGCCCTTTGAACCAAGTTCTAGTCAGCAGATGTCTCTCCATGGCAACACCATGCAGGACTCAGTACCAAGCTAGCTACTGTTAGTGTCAAATTGGATGTCCTCATGTCACTGCCATTTTACAGTGATTTTAAAATGGCAGGCAGCCACGGGAACACCATCAATTCTAGTTTGGCCCTTAGTCTAGTCCACAAGTGAACAATGCAGATGCTGACACCAGCAGTGGTTGGTGGTTTTCTAGCATTGTTCTCTCTTTTTTTGGTTCATTTGGACAGGTTAAGCTTTGGCACTTTCAGGATGACAAGATCCCTTTGACTGAAGTGAGTGGAAGCCAGAGCACAGCCAGACTGAATATTTTGTTTATAAATTGGATAATGGGGGAGAGAAAGGTTGCCATTGACCAGCATTACACTGCAGGAGTGAGATCTAAGAACTGGTGAGTGTATGTATTTTAACTTTTTAGGCTGTTCAATTACAGCCAGCAAGATGGGACATCCAATAAGCAATGCAGTAGGATTTGGATTGCAGAAATCTGAAACCGAGCTGGAACAAATAGTAAGGTTCACTTGACGTGTTAAATGATGCAGAAATTACATAGTTGGTACATATAGCAATGGATAGTATATAATACAGTCCAGTAGATACAATACACAGTCTGTTTCCCTAAGGAACTTTCTGAACTGTTTCGTCATAGTCTAGTGTTGTTACTGGTGTAAAAATGCCCCACTGAATAATTCAGTTTTGCATCATTTGCAGAATGCCAGGAAAGTGGGAGTCTTCCTGCCCTCATCATGCTGGACATTCCAGATAAAAAGTTATCTGCAATAAATGTAAATACCTCTGACCCATGTTACCTCTTGTTCCAAGTTACTCTTTAGAAGTTGGGGAGCTGAGAAATAGGCAAGTGTTGAAGGATTGTGAGGGCAGCCAAGAATATTATGTTACTTGAGAACAAACTCAAGAGAGATGAGGGCAGGGGGTAGTGATTCACCAAGGTTACTAGAAGGGTCACATACTCGCTGATTGTAATATGGCTCCTTTCAATCTGAGTGAGAGGTTCTAAGTTCTAGCTCTGCCTTGCTGACTCTTCTCAGAAGCACTATATAGGAATAGCTACTGTGATAGGTGCGCTAAACTAAATAATACAGTACTACAAAAATCAGAAAATATATGCTGTTTAAATAAGTTCAAGTGATAAGTAATATATATGCTTTTATCCCCCAAAGGTTGGAATACAAAAATACAGTCAGTTTCAAATAGAAGTGGTTTTTAACGAAGCAAAAGATGTTAACGACGTGCTCCAGAATGTCCTGTGTCGTTTCAACGTTCGTTCTTCTGAACAAGATTTTATCTACAAACAAACATTTACAACAAGATTTTTCTTCAAGGATACTCCAATCCAACTAACCTAATTAATGTAGAAGACAATAAAAATTCTTATTTGTTTTCTCAGTATCTTTTAAAAGCTCTAACCTGTCTCTTCTATCAGCCCTATTTCGTGCCTTAGCTACAATTTCTACTGGATAGCCTCTCAGAAAATCTACCTGCACCCTAGAAGCTTCCTGGTGGTAATCTTGTGACAATGTGGCATTCATTTTCAGCTTCAAACCTGCCCATAGGGTAAATTGTTTCTAATATTTCTGACATGAAATTAAGAAAAATGCAAAAAAAATTTTTTATCAGTGGGTTTGTGAAAAGGACGCACAGCTAGTTGTCCATTGTGCATGAATACTGTCGTGTCTAAATAGTTGATCTGTTGCCCATCTGCTGCATATGTAAATTTAATGCTACTATGTATTGAATTAAGCCAGTCCATAAAGGGCTTTATGATGGATCCATCCTCTCAGAAGCAGCCAGAGGTTATTAAAAAGCAAGTTAAGTCCCACAGACAAAAGGGCCTTAACTATTACTCCTGGAATTTAGCTGTGCTCCTCTGTTACAGTCATTAGGTACCTTAAAGATTAACCACAGGATAGTGGTAGAAATATTGCTGGCCTATGGCTGCGGTGGCTCAAGTGGTTAAGACACTGAACTGCAGGCTGTGGAAGGTCAGTAGTTCAGCAGTTCGAGACCCGGGTGCCGCATGACGGAGTGAGCTCCCGTCTCTAGTTCCAGCTCCTGCCAACGTAGCAGTTTGAAAGCAAGAAATTGCAAGTAGATAAATAGGGACCACTTTGGTGGGAAGGTAACAGCGTTCCATGCGCTTTGAAACAGAGATGAGCACCGCAACCCTAGAGTCGCATTCGACTGGCTTTCGAGCAAGGGAACCTTTACCTTTTTATGGCCTGCTTAATTGTTGGGGTACAGTTTGATCCTCAGATGGCATACACATATGGATCCATGTAATTTTTTAATGAACAAGACCAAAAGGCTGAACATATATAATAATCTAAGAACAGGTTCATTGTACAAACAGTATTTAGTGATCTAGCTATGCTAATATGATACCGGTAGCAACAAAAAACATCCAGTGTTTCAGTTAGGCCTGAACTGAATTTGCTGCTAACGGCAACTCAGCAATTCCATGCCAGTCTCCTATTAAATGGAGGTGAGAAGTAGAACTTTCCCATTTGCCATATTTGGATTGTGTCCATTCTTAGCAGTAGAGAGTGACCTACTTGTCTTCTGTAAAACAGCAAAAGGGCATTCTTCTGGTAATGCATCTTTCTCCTCTCACCTGTCTGCTTTGTTGCTCAGGGTGTACTGTTCTTTATGCAAGGGACCACGAGCAGCTCACTTCTTGTAGGGCTTCTGACTTCTTTTGTTCAAATAGCTAATCTGAGCAAGCTTCAGGGCAATGAATCTTGGAACTAATATTGTAGTGTTCTTCCTAGCTCAGGCCATGGATGAATACACTATGTACTGCATTCAGCTGGGATTTCTATACCTTATAATAGAGCCAGAGGTACCAGGTCTAGCATAATGGTATTGGTAGATGAGGGGGATGCTTTTTCCATGGAAGCTCCCCTGGCCAGTTACTGCTGAAGCTTGAGAAATAGATCCTCCTCTGGACTAACTGCTAGTATAGGCAGAGAACCAGGTTTGATTCCCCACTCCTCCACATGCAGCTGCTGGTGTGAGCTTGGGTCAGTCATAAGTACTTTCAGAGCTGTTCTCTCAAGGGCAGTTCTCTCAGAGCTCTCTCAGCCCCACCTACCTCACAGGGTGTCTCTTGTGGGGAGGGGAAGGGAAGGGGATTGTAAGCTGCTCTGAGACTCCTTCGGGTAGTGAAGGGTGGGGTACAAATCCAATCTCTCTTCTTAATTAATGACACCTACTCACTTTTAGTGGTATGATCCTAACTCTGCTTCTTGGAGTTGGAATTGGCTTCTCAAATCTATCCTTTGGGCATATAAGTGCGTATCAGTTGTTGATGTCTGTGGTTCATCCCATTTCTTAGTTCTGGGAATTGGTAGTAAGAATTTATTCTTGATTTTACTGGCCCATGTCCATTGCGGTGGCACTTGACAATGCTGCTTTGAAATGAGGGCAGCAGTGCACCCCAAGGGAACCCTGACAACTGAAGTGAACAGATGTTCCAAAAGGTGACAGTGTATCTGGTGAACAAACCCCCCCCCCCACCATGACATACTGTGAGATACTTGCCACAGCAGCTGCAAACCTCCACAATGTCAAGATATTGCAATCTTTTGGGTTCAGCAGTCCCAAAAGTGGTCTGTCCCCTGCCTTCAGAAGTCTGGGAGGCTGCAACTAAGGTACTCCTGCATTCGATCTCTTATTCCAGCCATGATCTGTAATGGATCCCCAGTGCCAAGAAGCATCCCCCTATTTTCATTGTTGCTGAAGGAATACAGAGGCAGCAATTGCTAGAATTGAGAATCAGAAGTTGCCAGCAGGAGGCACTCAAAAGCTACAGTTGAAGCCTGATGGCCCCTCCTATGAGCTTGCAACTGTCTTTCTCATGACAACACTTTAAAACATTTGGTGTGCTTTCCTGGCCAGAAGGGAAG
Source organism: Gekko japonicus (assembly GCF_001447785.1). Taxonomy (NCBI): domain Eukaryota; kingdom Metazoa; phylum Chordata; class Lepidosauria; order Squamata; family Gekkonidae; genus Gekko; species Gekko japonicus. The sequence goes on along the minus strand of NW_015164664.1, from coordinate 218,387 downwards.
TCTGGATGTGGAAGAAAGGAATTTCTTTCTCAAATGTATCAGATATTCATTCTAACTTCATGGAAATGTTTGGGTAATGTTTCCTTTCCCTAGCAGCTCCTATTCTCTCCTTAGAAAAATGGAAAGCATTAATAATTAAATGAAATGGGATAAATACTGTACAAGTTAAGACCCAGATTGATTCTGGCCCCTTATACTGTTGAGTTCCTCCCAGCTCTGTTACTGCTTGTCTCAGTTTGAGCTACCTACTTCATACCATAGTACAGGAGTCCCCAACATGGTGCCTATCAGTACATTTACTGGCACCTGCCAAGTGTCTTTAGTAAGCAAGTGGGGCTTTTGCCCAGCAAGGCTTCTGCTTGGCTGCTGGAGATGTGATTTGACTGTGCAGGTTTTAAAAACTTTGCTTTGGCAGCAGAAGTACAAGGAACCTTACTGTGTGAGTGAAGGTAAGCTGTAGCAGCCATTATGTGGCTCGCTCCTCCTCCTATGGCAGCCATTTTGTGGCTGTGTCCACCATTCTGTGTCAGAATTCCAAAGGTACCACAAGCACAGAAATGTTGGGGACCCCTGTCATAGTAGCCTTAGCTCATGCCCTCCTCAGGCTTATTTATCCCATGTTTCCTCTCCTTGCTACGGAAGAGCACATGGCCTTTTTTCCAGGAAGGCTAGCCCTGGCAGGGAACAAGGAAGCTCCAAAACCCCTTCATTTAGACCCAGCTCCTGTCTTGGACCTGCAATGAACTCTCCACTGTCCAACAGACACAACTCTTAGTAAGCCACAGGCCTGCACATCCAAAATGCCACAACAGGCTTAGGAGGACAGGATTTGGGTAGACAATAGAAGACATCCAGCAGAGGGCAATGTACAGAAGAAGGGGGGAAACAGTAGGTTCTGAAGGGTTGAGCATATTATTTTTGCAGCAAGTATGGACAAGATTTGCAAATAGAATAGACAGATAGCAAATTGTTCATTTGTGCCTTTATGGTCCATGAGTAATGTCAGTAGAGACCTTTTCCAGCTCAAGCCAAAATTGTCCTGGCATGATGGATTGGAGTAGGATTGGCATTACTGCAAAGCATGCACAGTTTCCCACCCAGGCAGCTGGGTGGTACAGTGCCTCAAACTGATATAAAACAAAATACTTCAATTATAAGCTGTAAGAGAAATATAATTCTAGGAAAAAAATCTGTCAGGCCTTGGACATGCTAGGGAGCTCACACACTGGCCATCTCTCTAAGCCTAGGGGTGTGAGAAAGACTGTGGCTATAGAGTAGAGAGGAAGCTTGCACTCTGCATATGCTGAAAGGCAGGGTAGTGTTCTTTTTCACTCTTGCAGGGCTGTGCCCTGACATACTTCAACTGGATCCATGGCTCAGTGGTAGAGCATCTGCCTTCTGTGCAGAAATTGTCAGATTGAGTCCCAAGTATCTCCATTAACAGGACCAGTTTGTGGATGATGTGAAAGGCCTCCACCTGAGACCCTGAACAGCTGGTGCCAGTCAGAGTAGACAATACTGACCTAGAGAGACCAATTATCTGAGTCAATGTGAGGCAGATTCACGTATTCAGGAACTAAGCCTTGGTTAGTGGTGGCTCAGATTTAGCCCCAAGTAATCCTGAAAGGAAAGGGGGTACTCAAACTGTTGAAGATGAGCTATAGGTCATCTGTACCGCCCCTCTTTTGCATGCAGAAAGTCCTACATTCAGTCCCTGACAGGTTCTGTAGAAGGTTTGTGTTTTATGTTGATTGTCTTTGCAGTTGTGTCTCTTACTAGTGTAGAACCTGTGAATCCCCCCCCCAAAAAAGTCCCTTTCCCTCCTTAAAGAGTTTTAAGAAATTATTGGCTTGACTTATTTAGTAACGTTTCCTGTGTATTGCATCAGTGCAAGGGGTGAAGCAGGGGGAATGTCCCTGAGAAGACAGATAGGACAGGACTGGCCCAATGAGAGCAAGCAAGGTGGCTGCCTTAGGCAACAGGCTGTGGCCACCATTAAAAAATGGAAAATGTGATTCTCTATTTCAGGTGTCCAATCCTGAGTTAGAATTCAGACTAATGTGGCTGCTCCTCCACCCCTCCCATAACTCTTCCAGAGCCATATTCTGAATATATACAGTATAGCCTGTCCTCAAATTTACAACAGCATGAATAACAGCTGCTAGGCCTAGATCACAGTTTGCGAAAGGTGCTGCAAGGAATGCTCCAAGGAAGGAGATGTCAGTAACACCTTCTCTGAAGAAGGGGAAGCTGCAGGAGGGGCAGCCCTGACTGAGGACTGCAGGAAGCTGAGTTCCACCCAACTAGTCTGTCTTACTCTGAGCAGCTCAACCACTTCAGGAGTCAAGAGAGGACAAGGTGGCTCTGTATGTCAGAGAGGGTATAAAGTCCAGAAAGATTGAGAGGCTAAGAGAATTGGATTCGCTTCTGGAAATTCTATGGGTTGAAATAGGGGGGCCAAAAGGAAACTTAACACTGGGAGTTTGTTTTCGCCCACCAAAAGATAGAGGAGGATTATAAAATGATGAATGAATTAAAGATAGCAGCTAGACAAAAACACTGTGTCGTAATAGGTGATTTTTAACTACCCACACATTGATTGGGTCAATATGTGTTCTAGTCGAGAAAAAGAGATTGCGTTTCTAGACACTCTAAATGACTGTGCTATGGAGCAGATGGTCACGGAACCTACCAGGGGAGAGGCGATCCTTGATTTGGTCCTAAGTAACACTCAAGACCTGGTGAGAGATGTAAAAGTGATTGCACCACCTGGGAACAGTGATCATAATGTTGTTGAGTTCAACATTTGTACAAATAGAGAATTGGCCAAAAAGACTCACACAACCACTTTTAACTTTAAAAGGGGTAATTTTTCTGATATGAGGGGACATGTGGGGAGGAAACTGAAGGGAAAAGTAGAAAGGGTCAAAACCATTGGGGAAGCTTGGAAACTGTTTAAAACTACAATTCTAGAAGCTCAAATAAAATATATTCCGCAGGTTAGGAAAGGCACAAACAGGTATAAGAAAAAGCCTACATGGTTAACAAACAAAGTAATGGAAGCTGTAAAAGGTAAAAAGGATTCCTTTAAGCGGTGGAAAGCTAGTCACAGTGAGGCTGATAAAACAGAACACAGGCTATGGCAAATAAAATGCAAGTCTGTGGTCAGGCATGCAAAAAGGGAATATGAGGAGCATATAGCAAAAAATGTAAAGACCAACAATAAAACTTTCTTCAAATACATTAGAAACAGGAAACCAGCCAGGGAGGCAGTGGGGCCCTTGGATGACCAAGGGGTAAAAGGAGTACTGAAGGATGATAGGGAAATGGCTGAGAAGCTAAATGCATTTTTTGCCTCCGTCTTCACTGTGGAAGATGAGAGGTGCTTGCCCACTCCAGAGCCGCTGAGTTCGGGAGGGGTGTTGAAAGACCTGAGTCAGATTGAGGTGACGAGAGAGGAGGTCCTAAAACTGATAAACAACTTAAAAACTGATAAATCACCAGGCCCAGATGGCATACATCCAAGAGTTCTGAAAGAACTCAATTGTGAACTTGTGGATCTCCTGACAAAAATATGTAATCTCTCCTTAAAATCAGCCTCCATTCCTGAGGACTGGAAGGTAGCTAATGTCACTCCCATCTTTAAAAAGGGTTCCAGAGGAGATCCGGGAAATTACAGGCCTGTCAGTCTGACGTCGATACCGGGTAAATTGGTGGAAACCATTATTAAGGAAAGAATTAGTAGGCACATAGATGAACAAAACCTATTGAGGCAGACTCAACATGGGTTCTGTAAGGGAAGATCTTGTCTCACTAACCTGTTAATGTTCTTTGAGGGGGTGAACAAACATGTGGACAAGGGGGATCCAATAGATATTGTTTACCTTGACTTCCAGAAAGCTTTTGATAAAGTTCCTCATCAAAGGCTCCTAAGCAAGCTCAAAAATCATGGGATAAAAGGACAAGTCCTTTTATGGATCAAAAACTGGCTAATTAATAGAAAACAGAGAGTGAGTATAAATGGGCAGTTCTCCCAGTGGAGGGGTGTAAGCAGTGGGGTACCACAGGGATCAGTACTTGGTCCACTGCTTTTTAACTTGTTCATTAATGATTTGGAGTTGGGAGTAAGCAGTGAAGTGGCTAAATTTGCGGATGATACGAAGTTGTTCAGGGTGGTGAAAACCAGTGAGGATTGTGAGGCACTCCAAAGGGATCTGTCAAAGTTGGGCGAGTGGGCGTCAACATGGCAAATGGGGTTCAATGTGGCCAAGTGCAAGGTGATGCACATTGGAGCCAAAAATCCTAACTATAAATACACGTTGATGGGGTCTGAACTGGCAGAGACAGATCAAGAGAGAGATCTTGGAGTTGTAGTAGATAACTCACTGAAAATGTCGAGACAGTGTGTGACTGCAATAAAGAAGGCCAATGCTATGCTGGGGATTATTAGGAAGGGTATTGTAAACAGATCAGCCAATATCATAATGCCGCTATATAAATCAATGGTGCGACCTCATCTGGAATACTGTGTGCAATTCTGGTCACCACACCTTAAAAAGGATATTATAGCTTTGGAAAAAGTGCAGAAAAGAGCAACTCGAATGATAAAAGGGTTGGAACACTTTCCCTATGAGGAACGGTTAAGGCGCTTAGGGCTCTTTAGCTTGGAGAAACGACGACTGAGGGGTGACATGATTGAGGTTTATAAGATTATGCATGGGAAAGAGCAGGTAGAGAAAGAGGTACTTTTCTCCCTTTCTCACAATACAAGAACCCGTGGGCACTCCATGAAATTGCTGAGCGGTCGGGTTAGAACGGATAAAAGGAAGTACTTCTTCACCCAAAGAGTGATTAACACTTGGAATTCACTGCCACAGGAAGTGGTGGCAGCTACAAGCATGGACGGCTTCAAAAGGGAATTAGATAAGCATATGGAGCAGAGGTCCATCAGTGGCTATTAGCCACAAGGTATAGATAGGGACTCTGGGGCAAGTGATGCTCTGTCATCTTGGTGCTTGGGGGGGGGTCAACAGTGGGAGGGCTTCTAATGTCCTGGCCCCACTGGTGGACCTCCTGATGGCACTGGTATTTCTGGCCACTGTGGGATACGGCTACAAGCATGGATGGCTTCAAAAGGGAATTAGATAAGCATATGGAGCAGAGGTCCATCAGTGGCTATTAGCCACAAGGTATAGATAGGGGCTCTGGGGCAAGTGATGCTCTGTCTTCTTGGTGCTTGTGGGGGGGGGTCAACAGTGGGAGGGCTTCTAATGTCCTGGCCCCACTGGTGGACCTCCTGGTGGCACTGGTATTTCTGGCCACTGTGTGACACAGAGTGTTGGACTGGATGGGCCTTTGGCCTGATCCAACATTGGCGTCTCTTATGTTCTCATGTTCTACAGTATACACCTGCTGGCAGTGACAGGAGCTTGGCATCTGCACTGAAGGTGCTGATGACAGCAGGTGAGAGCTTGCATCAGTGGCAGCAGAGCATCTTGGGTAATGTAGTTTGGTACAATCTGCACTCTGTGTAGCCCTCTAGGCTCGCCTTGTCGCTATCTGGGCACGCACCCAGACAGGAATGCTAGGAAACACGCATTGAAAAGACAAGAGGCCAGCACTGCCTACAGGGAGATTTCTTCACACTAAATGAAGAAAGGGGTTCTGTTTCCAACACACTGGCTCACCTGTGCTGGCTCTTCCTGGATGGGCTTGCCAACTTTTAAAAACTGGTCTTACTTCTGGACCTTTTAAACATTAACCAGACATGCAGAAATGATAGGGGTAACACTTTTCCTGGCTAGGAAATAACAGTAATGATAAATTAATTTTTGCATGGGATGTTAATGTTAAAGGCACAGGAACAAGAGCAGTAAAATGCTGACAACTGCTTTTTGGGTTGATTCAGTAGTATCAGAGTTGCTTCCAATGCAGCTTCTCTGGGCTGCTTACCAGAACTTGTAAAAGGTGTGTGTGTGGAGGGGGGAGAGACTTAATGAGGACTGACACACCCACTAATTATCAGGGAGAATGTTCCCAGCAGCAGCATCTTCTACAGTACAACCCTTAGGGCAACAATTCAGGTGAGGGCAGGCTAAGCCACACTCCAAATGCCTGCATGATGCTTCATCTTGTGCAAGTTAGAAGTCCCACAAGCATGCTGCAACTACATGGGAGGTGTCCATGATGGAAGCAAGGATGCTGTGTGGGCTTAGTGTTCTTTTGCTGTTGCATGGTGGTTTTTGAATGTACCTTCCAAGAAGAGTCTTATCAAAGCTGCATCCACACAGCTATAATTGGATATTGCACTACTGCTGTGCTTGAACAATTGTTCACCTCCTGGCTGGTCTTGTCTACAAAAGGAAATCCCGTTGTGAAGGCCTGCCCAACAGCCAGTGATATGTGGATGCATCCTTGGTCTGTTTTGTTATGTGCCTTCTCTGGTTGACTTGTGCTGTCTTGGCTATTTGCCTTCTGCTCCTCTCCCAGGTTCCTCTCATCTCCTTTTCCCATGCTGACTGTCACCAACTGATCCCCCCCCCCCCCTCAGGGTGAAGCTAATTCTGTGATCTGGCCCAATGCATGTTAATAATATGGAAGAAATGCCCAATGAATTATGTAAAGCTTACTCCCAGGTCTGTGGATAGACCTGCAACCTTAAATCTTCAGAAATAAGACTGCAAGGGACGCAACCGGTGGAGCCCATAAAAACTTCCCCAGTCTTACAAGGAACCTAAGTCCACTTTAAGATGTCAGAAGGCTTCCTACGATTTGGGTACAGAAGAAGTGGTGAATTAAGAGACTGCAGGGCAGGGAAGAGTGAAGGAAGAACTCCAGAAGGAGTCCTGGGAGAGCAGGGAGCAGACATGCGTCTGTTTGGGCCCTAGACCACGTGTGAATCCCACGCGAGCGACTTGTCTCCTTTACCCCGGAACCAGGCTTGGGGCTCTCTCGGCAACCCCCCGCCCCAAAGTGCGAGGCCGATCGGCCCGCCCGGAGGAGGGCGCTTTGAAGGAACGCCTCCCCAGCTTCCTCCCAGGGAGATCCGCCAGTCTCCCGCGCTCCGCTCATTCATTTGCTTTCTAGGTGCGGGAAACAGCGGAGCTGCGCGCTTTTGGTGGGTGAGAAGAAAGAGCGGTGGAACTGGGCTCGGTTTCGGGTTGCCGGGGAGGGGGTATAACACCGATTGATTGCGAGCGAGGGAGGATGGATGATCGCGGGTCCCCCTTTGCCTAGTTGTCGCTTCTGGCAAGCGGAGCTCCTGGTTGCGTCAGCCCTGGTCAGGCTCACCCCCCCCCCCCTTTCAGAGCTTCTCATCAGGCAGAAGTTCAGCCACTGAGGGGAGGGGAGGAAAGCTACACCTGTAGAATCTCTGCGCTGGGAACTTATGGGTGCTTGCGGAAGCTTCTCCAAACTGTTGCTGTTTTGCCCTCCTCGTGTGATGGCAGGCGTCCTGGTGCTCAGTCGCCCTTTGGGGTTTTGGGGCTGAGTCCGGTGGGGAACAGGAGGCTGGCAGGGCCATAGGCAAGGAGAAGTCGCCTGCTGGCCAAAGGGGATGAGTCGGAGGTCTCTGAGAGAGGCCGGGGTTGGAGCAAGGAAAAGATATTGATGTTTTTTGGGCAAGGCAAGGAAGATTATGGCTTAGGTAGATGCCTGTGTCTGCTGGAGACTTGCAGACCCGAAGCTGGTGGACTGTCACAGTACATTTGCTCCCCATAGACATTTGTTTATTTTTTGTACCCTGCCTTTCTCTCCTAATGAGGACCCAAAGCGGCTTACATTATTCTCCTTGTCTGCATTTTATTCTCACAACAGCCCTGTGAGGTAGGTCAGGCTGAGAGTGTGTGATTGACCCAAGGTCACCCAGTGAACACCCATGGCACAAGTGCAGATTCGATCCTGGGTCTCCCAGATACTAGTCCGATACTTTTAACCACCACACCACTCTCCTACGGCCATTACCTCCAGAGGAACTGATCCCTGCAGTCTGGAAGGGTTGGAAGGCAAGCAGGTAGGTGTGGATTGCCAGGCTGCTGGTTGACAAAAGGATCCCTTAAATTGGGGGTGGGTGAGATAGTGTTGCTCCAAACTCCGAGCTGAGCTGGTTCCTGGAAGGGAGGCCAGGATGTACTTGGCTGTGTGTCTCTTGCCAAGTCAGTTGTGTGGGTCTCAGTCAGTATTCCAGGCTGTGATCTGATGCCCTCCTCCCTCAGCTTGGGAATGGCTTGGGGTGTTCACATCACCATGTATCTTAGCTGCCTTCCCTGATCAGATCTATTGACTCAGTCCCTCAGACATACCTTGTCCAGTTTCTTGCTCAGTAAGTAAACAAAAGGATTGGGGGAAGAACCCTGAGCTGTATCCAGAACAGCCCTTGGTGCTAATCGGCACATCTGACTATAATGGTTAGTCCAGTCAGAGGCATTTTGGTGCTTCCGAAGAGAAGCAAGTGCCAATTCTTGCCCCTTGATCCCTTCTGCTTTGCTCTTGTGCAATCTAGATTCTAAAAAGTGGTTTCCAGCTTCTCCTTCAGCCCAGAGTTGGGAGTGCAGGACAGAGCTGGTGCAATGTTATGGGAGAGAGGTAAGAGGATTCCCTCTGAGATCCTGGTCTGAATAACGGGCTGTTTGCACACATGGGAAGTTGTCAGAAGCCTGGATGCCTCTGTACTGCAGACTTTAATTTGCCCCTTAGCCACAGTAATGGCAGCGGTGGTAGTCCTCAGACCCCATGGGTGGGAGGTACCCGTTCAGCATTTCTGTTTCCCATGTCTGTATTTAGAACAGGACATGCAACAAGAATAGATGCCTCCAGGATGGGGAGTGGCACAGTGGGGTGCTGGAGCTGGTTTAAAGGGAGCCCACAGTGCAAGTTTCAGGACCCCCACCCTGCCTGTTTCCTCCTATTGTTACCTGCGGGCACCTCAAGCTGTGGGATCCAGGAGGTGGGGAGTGTTGCCCCCCCACCCATGTATAGCATATCCTGTGCATGTATGCATGTGTGCCTGTCTTCCTCTCCTCTTGTGCAAGCAATGTTGTAGGGCATGCTGGAGGTAAAAAGAAGCACTTCAGAAGCAGAGGAAAGGGGGCGGGTTGTGTCTCTACACAGCACTGCCCAGGCACCAGTAGACTGAGGAGGGGAGCTGTTTACTGATGCCTGCCGCTGGATAGCTTGCCTTCTGGTTTCTGCTGTCCCTAGAATATCTCTGTAGTTAGGTGCTTGACAGTAATCAGGCAATGGCTCTGGAAAACAGCCAAACCCTCCTTTCTTCTCCTACCTGGCTCCCTCTGGTTTGAGGCTGCACAGTTTTTCTTGTTGCTGTTTTTGTTCCTTCCTACCCTGTTCTTCCAGACATGGGCTGACCAGTTCTTCTGTTGCAGGGGAAGAGTCTGAGACTGTGTTCACGCAAACACCCTCTTGGGTTGAAGGAAGCCATCAAAGCGGTTTTCGCTTTACTGAGCACAGGTCAACTGCTCTGTTTGCGTTCACGCCTGGGCTTCAGATGAATGAAGCTCTGTTGTCGCTGGCTGCAAAGGCTCAAAGTGCTTTTGGAGAAGATGCTGTTGCCCCTTCCTGCTTCGGAACTGTGTGAACTACCTTGCCAGAATAGGACCTGCCCCATCCCTTCCCATGGTGCCTGGGGCAATTGTGGGTGATGAGGAGCCCTCTCTCTCTCTCTCTCTCTCTCTCTCTCTCATGGTGCGCTTGCGCGCTCGCGCTCGCTCTCTCTCTCTCTCTCTCTCTCTCTCTCTCTCTCTCTCTCTCTCTGCAGAGCAGACAGAAAAGGGCCTAGAGGCATCCTTGCCCTGATTTTCTTGTAAGCTGAGGCATGCCCTGCTAATAACCCCAGAAGACAGAAGCACCTGATGATCTTTTGTTCTTATGAACTTGGGCTCAGACATGAAGGGGGGAATAAGTTAAGGACTGGGCCAGGAGTCAGGACTTGTTGTGCCACTTTCCTGGAGGTCTGCCAAAGAGAGTGTTGAGAATATTTGGATGGAGAGGGCTGCCAACTGCTCTTTGGCCCCATATAAATGAATGATCCAGGACTGTTCTCATCTGAGAATAGTAGCATGCCATAGGTGCCTTCCCATACATTGGGAGGCTTGACCTGCTTATCTGAATGGGGTGCAGGCTGTTTGGCCTTCCAGAGATACCATGCGGTGTGCGGAGATACTGTGCAGCAAAGCATCTGCTTTGCATGCAGATGTCCCAGGTTCAAGTCCCAGCTGGCATCTCCAGTTAAAAGGATCAGGAAGTGGGTGATGTGAAAGTCATCTGCCTAAGCCCTGGAGAGCTGCTGCCTGTCAGAGCAGGCAATCATGATCTTGAATAGATTTGGTGTAAGGCTGCTTCATGTATGTATTTGCTCTTACTGTGTGGCAAACTGTGGTCTGCCTGTGTGGGTCTGATGGATAGCCCTGTGGGGGGTGCTGACTTTTTGGAAGGGAATGAGGGCTATTTCAGTTCTGCTTGCTATCATTGAGCCTAATGTGAGCCTGCAGTGAGTATACAAGATTTTAATGGCCTAAATGATGAAAGAGAACCATGTTTTCATGTGCAGATGATAGACTCTTCTTCCCAATTAGATACTCAGAGCTTTTCTGTGGCACTCAGTTTCAGATGTTTTTTACAAAACAGCTGACTTTAAAGCAGACTGCATTAGCATGGCATCCGAGATTAGTTCCTCTAGGTTTCCAGGTGTTGTGCACATTGGACTGAAATCCTTCAAAGTTGCAAAAGAGATCTCTTCCAAAAATGTGGGAGAGGAGAGGAGACAAATTGCGCTGTACAGAGTAACATTAGCAAACAAAGAAAAGGGCAGGTTTCTGTTCCAAGGAGGTTACAATTTAAGAGCTGACAGCAGGGGAAATGTCAGATACAGGATACTGGGGAATGGGTGTGCATAAATGTAGATACACATACTTTAGTTTCAGGTTGGGGTGAGGACTAAGGCTTTTTCCCCCCTTGGAGGTGCTGTAAAATATTTCTAGCTTGGCTTCTGGCTCCACTTCAAATGGGTACCACATTTACAAGAGAGATGTAGGAAGTGGGTACCACATTTACAAGAGAGATGTAGGAAGGAGCCTGCAAGTGGGCATCCGGAGGCTTAGGCATTGGCTCCAAGTATTGCAAAGACAGGACCACTCAATGGAATGGAGTGAAAAATGGGAAAAGGTGAAACGTGTATCCAACCCTGAGCTTTGGAAGAAAGACAGGATAAAAATTCCAGATTAATACCAGGTAGACAGATAAATGAATTGGGATCTGCCTCACTGCTCTGGCCAAAGTTGCACTTAATTCCTGTCAAGCATTGATCCCAAATGCCATGTAACCTGGAAGGTGGTGAGTCATCCCAAAGTCTCACACGCTCACCGTTTGAGGATCACTGAGCTTCGAGATCTTGCCATATCACTAGCGTGAGAATTTCCTTCCCCCCTCCTTAAACCCTTCACCTACTAGTCAAGGTGAGGTAAGGGGAAGAGAAGAATTGGGCAGGAGTGGGGCAGCTGTGCAGGGATCAGCAGCAGATGGAGGAGGCAGTAGCTTTTCCTCTTCAGTGACTTGGCTGATGTAATTGGCCTTCTCTGCTTTTGTTGTTCTTTGCTCTCCAGGACTTTTACCCCCATCAATTCATGCATAGGTGACTCTGTCAGCGACACCTTTTGCTTCTTAACCGTCACTCAGTGGAGTGCCACTGTTTCTATGAGTCAGTTCTGCTGTCATTTACAAAGTGTGAATTGGCAGGGTGATGCTCCAGTCTGTCACAGCGCCATGCAGATATGCTCTGGGTGGCAAATCTTATCCTGCTGGTCACTCTTGTTGTTTTGACATTTCAAGCAGTGAGACGGGTCTGGTTTTGTCTCACCTGCGGTAAGGGGAATTGAGAAGGTGTGGCCTAGGCTGCTTCACATAGTGCAAGCCTATGTGAACATCAACAAGGGGGCTGAGCAATGCTCCCTCTAAGCTGTGGAGTCTTGTGAGCAAAAATTCTACTTTGTGAGCTACTGGCATTAAAGTTGTGAGTGAGCGATTTGGCTACTGCATAAATTAGTTTGCTCTGGAGCCATCCTTCTTGAACTAAGACAAAAATGTGTGAGCCAGAGGCTAAAAGACTGTGAGCTAGTTCACACTAACTCAGCTAAGAGGGAACACTGGTGTTGAGGGGGCAGCTGGAATAGACTGTGAGAGAAGGGGGAGCTGGAATGCTGAGGGCATCCTTGAGGCACCAGCTTCCCTCCGAGCAACCATTTCTAGCTGGTGAGCCCTGAAGGTGCATCTCACTGTCTAATGAGTTTTGCCTCATGAGTGCCCACGGTCTCCCTGTTGTGTCTACTTCTCCGTTATAATGGACAGTGCGAGCAGCAGACGGAGTGCCGTTGCTATGGCCTGCTTGTTGTCTTTGATTGTCCTCCAGAGCAGGCTTAGTGTGATGGAAACAAACCCAGCAAAAAAGTACTTACAGAAATAAAAAAGAAGGGTGGGGGGGCAGTTTGTCTTGTGTATTTTGCCATTTGAGGGGGACTTTGAAACGCATGGAGCACCCCTCGCAGAAAGGTTCCCGCACTGACAGTCCTCTGTGTTTCTGAAGGTTATGCTTCTGTGGGGTGACAGTTCTGTATGCAGCTCTCACTGCAGCTCGTGAATATAGAAGCATTTACAGTGGCAATGGAGCATCTACGGAACAGTTTCCCCAATGCTTTTTCTTGCCTCAGCCTCCTGTGGCTGCCATCTCCCCCGTTCCCCTTCCTGTGCCACCAGAGGACTGGTGGGTTTTTTTTAAAGGTTAGACCACTAGTATTATAAAAATTGGTAAATGCTAGATCACTATAGTATTATAATTAAATGCTTTTTAAGTAAAAGCTGTGAATTCAGATTGTGGTAATAGATTGCTACAACACTATATATTGTGGTGATAGATTGCTATAACACTACAATGATCTAGCAATTATTGTTTTGTTTTGTTTTTTTAAGCCTGAAAAATACTCTCTGGTCATATGGTGAGAAATGGTGGCCACAAGATAGCAGATAATGCAGACTCTCCTTACAAGACTGCCTGATATTGTACATTGATAACACTCTTCTCCCAAGAACTGGAGTAGGTTAGAGAAGAGCTCACCATGGATAGGGGAAGGATGATTGTGACATGATTAGACCATAATGTCATGCAGATACTAAAAAAAATGCACTATAGTTTGGCTGCTGAAACAGAGATAAACCTCTATATGGAAGTAGCCTTCCTCACAACCAAAGGGAAACCATCTTGGCTCTGCCCCAGGTTTTTTCTTTGTGCTTCTGAATGCTTTATAACAAACAGGATGTCTTGGCTAAAATGCTGATGTAACCACCGCCAGTTTTCCTGTGTTGTGGACCCTTGGCCCACCCTGGCTTCAAAGGCCTTTCAGGCAAGATATAGGTGAACTCTAAACATTTTCTTCCTGATTTTTTTTTAATTTATTGACTTAATGGCATTAGCGTCCTGCCTTTCTTCCATCATGGATCAGTGGCATTCATAGGGTGGGGGTGGAGGTGTTCCAAGTGGTCTCCCATTCATGCACAGATAAAAGCCAGGTCTGCTTAGCTTCTGCAAGGTAGCTCCATCATGTGCCTTCCAACTATTGGACTGATGGTGATGTTCTGTTAGGTGGTGGTGGTGGTACCCAGAAGACACCACCTACAGAGAGCAATGTGTAATGCAGGGGTGTCAAACATAAGGCCCGGGGCTCTTATGTGGCCCACGAGCAATGAGTGCAAGGGAGGGAACAGGAGACTACTCGGGGTGTGTGTGTGGAGTGAGTGGAGCCACTCCGATTGTGGCTTCAGCATGGCAGCACAACCTCATCTGCAGCAGGCAAGTATCTTGGGAGCATCTGCCCAGTGCTGCACTGCTGGCTCTTCAGTCCACCCGTATGGGTTTTCCTCTGCACGCCCTCCCAGCCCAATGGGTCTTGCAGTGAGGATACACCAACCTGGACCTTACCAGCTGCTGTCCTTTATATACAGTTTATATCTCTGGTGCCTGGCATGACATTTTATGGCACACATGGCCTGGCCCAACAAAGTGACATTTATGTCAGATCCGTCCCTTGTAACAAATTAGTTCAACATCTCTGGTTAATGCATATTATTGTCTTGACTTCCCCATGTAGTTAAGGTTGATAGTTGTGGTCATCTTGGAGAATGTGCTAGGATTGGCCCAAACTCATATAAACTGAAGACAGCTACCCATTCTTAAGATAGCCAAGAAGTTTTACAAATCCCCAAAGCATATTTTTACAGCTTATGTGTCTTAAATTGGCACTCTTTGTGGCTTTTTAGCTTCTTAAAGCTATATAAATGCTATTTTTTTAAATGTTTTTATTTCATAAAAAAATCCAACACCAACACCACCCATGTGCAACTTCCAGGCATTAGAGACATAAATAAAATTCCATACAGTATTATATCACAATCAATCTCCGTAGAACTCTATTCCACTATTAACCTTTCCTCTTAATCTTATAATCAAATTAACCTCTCAATTTCCTATTAACTGACTAATCACCCCAAATTTTTTAAACTTTCCCAAATACCCCGCCATCCGTTTAAACCAGTCCTCCTCTTGGTCCTTAACCTTTGACCCATTCATTCTATGTATCTTCATTGTAAGATACTCTAAAATTATTATATTGTTCATCCTTTCCCTCCAATGATTAATCGTCAGTTCCTCAACTTCTTTCCAATTCTTTGCAATCACTTGTCTTGCTGCTACTATATAAATGCTATTAACTAAACATAAGAGACATTCTAAAGGGGAGAATACAGTATTTTATTGACTGCATTTCCTCCTCGCCCCGCCATTCTCCTTTCCTCCACATTTGTTGGAATCCTGTGCTCTTCAGATGCTGTTTTGGAGCAGGAATCCAGAATGGCCTGTTTCCACTTCTTTTGTTGTTCAGTCGCACAGTCGAGTCCGACTCTTCGCGACCCCATGGACGAGCTCTCTCCAGGCCTTCCGGTCTTCTGCCGTCCTCTGAAGTTGGCTCAACTTCATGTTCGTTGCATCGATGACACTGTCTAACCATCTCATCCTTTGCCGTCCCCGTCTTCTTTGACCTTCAATCTTTCCAAGCATCAGGGTCTTCTCCAGTGAGTGCTCCCTTCTCATTTGGTGGCCAAAGTATTTGAGCTTCAGTTTCATTATCTGGCCTTCCAGGGAACAGTCAGGGTTGATTTCTTTGAGGATTGACTGATTTGTTCTTCTTGCAGTCCAAGGGACTCTCAAGAGTCTCCTCCAGCACCATAGTTCAAAAGAATCTATTCTTCGGCGCTCGGCCTTCCTTATAGTCCAGCTCTCGCAGCCATACATGACTACTGGGAATACCATTGCTTTGACCATGCGGACTTTTGTTGGCAGGGTGATGTCTCTACTTTTTATCATGCTGTTTAGGTTCGCCATCGCTTTCCTCCCAAGGAGCAGGCGTCTTTTAATTTCATGGCTGCAGTCACAGTCTGCGGTGATCTGGGATCCCAGGAACGTGAAGTCTGTCACTACTTCCACAGCTTCCCCTTCTATTTGCCAAGGAGTGATGGGGCCGGATGCCATGAACTTAGTTTTTTTGATGTTGAGCTTCAAGCCCACTTTTGCGCTCTCCTCTTTTACTCTGAGCAAGAGGTTCTTTAGATCCTCTTCACTTTCAGCCATTAGAGTGGTATCATCTGCATATCTGAGGTTGTTGATCTTTTCCCCAGCAATCTTGATTCCCGCTTGTGATTCATCCAGGCCAGCATTTCGCACTTCTACACAATTGTAATTCCTACAGCTGCTTAGCAGCTTCTCTGTTACCACCACACCGCTAGGCAAAACAATAACATTGAAGTTCAGCAGCACCTTAAAGACCATGAACATTTCCCAGGGTATACGTTTTTGTGAGTCAAAGCTCCCTTTGTCAGATACAAATGAAAAAGTGGATTTGTGTCTGTGAAGTGTCTGTGAAGTGCAAGAATTGCTTGGTTAGATGCTGCTACCTCAGACAGAGGTAACCTCTCTTGTTTTGAACAGAAAATCACCCTTGAATCAAAATCCTAGATGAACAGTTGGGCACCTGGCACTTAAAATCCAATTCTGTTCAAATGAAGGAACTTTAATTATATAAGATATAACCTCAGGCTTCTGCAGTCCCAAGTAGACTCATAACCCCCCTCCCACTAATGAATTCTTCTAATGAATTCTTTGTTGTTCAGTCGCACAGTCGAGTCCGACTCTTCGCGACCCCATGGACCAGCTCCCACCAGGCCTTCCGGTCTTCCGCCGTCCTCTGAAGTTTGCTCAATTTCATGTTCGTTTCATCTATGACACTGTCTAACCATCTCATCCTTTGCCGTCCCCGTCTTCTTTGACCTTCAATCTTTCCCAGCATCAGGGTCTTCTCCAGTGAGTGCTCCCTTCTCATTTGGTGGCCAAAGTATTTGAGCTTCAGTTTCATTATCTGGCCTTCCAGGGAACAGTCAGGGTTGATTTCTTTTAGGATTGACTGATTTGTTCTTCTTGCAGTCCAAGAGTCTTCTCTAGCACCATAGTTCAAAAGAATCTATTCTTCGGCGCTCAGCCTTCTTTATAGTCCAACTCTCGCAGCCATACATGACTACTGGGAATACCATTGCTTTGACCATGCGGACTTTTGTTGGCAGGGTGATGTCTCTACTTTTTATCATGCTGTTTAGGTTCGCCATCGCTTTCCTCCCAAGGAGCAGGCGTCTTTTAATTTCATGGATGCTGTCACAGTCTGCGGTGATCTGGGATCCAAGGAACGTGAAGTCTGTCACTACTTCCACGACTTCCCCTTCTATTTGCCAAGGAGTGTTGGGGCCAGATGCCATGATCTTAGTTTTTTTGATGTTGAGCTTCAAGCCCACTTTTGCGCTCTCCTCTTTTACCCTGAGCAAGAGGCTCTTTAGGTCCTCTTCACTTTCTGCCATCAGAGTGGTATCGTCTTCTAATGAATAGCAGTTGAGATAGCAAATTTGTATTTGGATGTATCTCTTTACCCTGTAAAGGCGGGGTGGTGGCACTAGGGGTGGAATCCTCCACAGGAAAAATTCCCTGCTTATAGAAAACGAATTTTGCATGGGGAAGGGGTTTAATGCAGAAGGATTCAATTGTGTGATTCTCTCACCTGCAGTCTAAACTGGTGGTAGACCAAAAACAAGTTTACTGCCTTGTCTTCTGCAGTTCGCTTGACCCAAGGACTTTGTATTTGGCTTCCTAGCAGAACAGTCAGAGATTAGCTAGAGGAAGGGAAGCTGATCATGATTGGGGGGGAGGTTAGCTTCTGCCAGTCACAGGCAGTGTTTGCCCCTTCTAGGCCCCCCCCCCCTTATCCTGCAGTAACCTAGGCTACGCTGCATAGGAGCGGGTGCAGCTTTTCAGTTGGGGCTGAGGCCAGGCAAACTTGACCCTCTCTGGCTTTGCCTCTGCTGAAGTGAGATTTATTATCTATTAATAGAATTAGATGAAGGTTCGAAGGCACCATTAGCTTCCATACCGAAGTGATAAAATGCTGGCTCAATTGCTTTCCAAAGACGGAAACGTTTAATTACATGCTTTGCCAATGTAGCTGCCAGCCTCTGTCAATTGTGATGGCAAACCCTAACATTGATTACAGTGCTTGGCTGTTTGCACTTCATTCTGTGCTTTGCTGTGCCAATTCTGTCCCACTGGCGAGAGCTTGGGTGGAGGATCCCAGGAGTTGTAAGGGTTCTTTATTGTGGGTAGGGTCCTCTTGACAGCTGGTGAAAAATACTATTGAATTTCCAAGGGCAATGCCTTAGGGTTTTGTTTCTTTTGGATGAGACAGAACTAGAGATTTAGGATGCCTTTGTAATATTTGTTTTATTTACAAATATACTGAAAGAATGTTCTTATAAGCAGACACTTCAGCCACCAATCCTGTTCCAGGGCCCCCAAGAAATCAACTATAATCCAAGGATACTTCAGTCAATTCACTGTTCTGTGTTACTTTTTCAGTCTTTAATTCATGCTGCAGACATGGCTCCAAACTCTAAAATCATGTAAACCTTTTATATATGCAAGCTCCAGACCATTTCCCAGCTTCTCCCTCTAGTTCTGATGGGTGTCAACTTCTGAAGGCCAGGTTCTGGGCCAGTAGAAAAAAAATACCCAGTTTTTAAGGCCGTTAAAGATCCTGGCCATTTATTCACAGAGACTAAGACAGCCAAACGGCCAATGCCATCTCCCCACCTAACCTACTATTTTTAAAAAATTCTCTGTAACACAGCACTTCCTACAAAAGATGGTAACCAAACAGGTTAACACCATAAATTATTTCAATTAACTCTATGCATTTACAAAGTGTGATTTCTTCCTGCAGTCCAAGCCGTCAGTTTTCCATTAACAAAATCCAATAA
>NW_015164664.1:166642-199921 GCF_001447785.1 Gekko japonicus | reverse complement strand
ATGAATTTCTGAAGAACAAATGCACATTCTGATCACATTCTCCCTCAGCAAAGCTATCTCTTGCCTGGGTTTCCTGGCTTGCCCAGGCCTATAAATCTAAAATCTGCTGTCTCACATTCTTTTTTGTGCCATTTCCGCACTGGTTCCTGGCCCATGCTGTGCCTGGATCTGAAGTGCAGATGTAAAGCCCTGGCTAAATCTGCATAATTTTGCTTCTTATCGGGGTATCTTCTGCAGGGACATCAAGGCTGTGTCGCTCAGGCACAGTAAACCCAATATGAGGTGTGAACTCAAACTAAGGTGAATAGGTTGCCTGTTACTATTGCCTGCACACCTGGTTTTCTGGATTAGTCCAGTGACAAAGCCTATCACTGGATTAGTCCACTGGATTAGTCCAGTGACAAAGCAACCCCACGCATGCCACTGATCCATGCTGGAAGAAAGGCAGGATGCTGATGCCATTAAGTCAATAAATAAATCAAGAAGAAAGCCTGTCTCTTTAAACCAGAACCCAATGAGAGAGGGAGAAGGAGTGTATGTGTGTTTTGTAAGGAATAAATACTCTGTCTGTCTGTGCAGTCTTGTCTGTTAGAGGAGAGGTGTTACAACTTTAAGGGGATTCAACTAAATTATGGTTGGACTCGTCGGTCTTCATGGGGCACGACAGACGAGAAAACCTATGTGGAGTTTTTGCCCTGCCTTTGTCTCCAGGCAACAGCTATCTTCTCCCACTCCCCCCAATCCAAGCTACCCATTTCCAGTGCTGGCAGCCATTTTCACTTTTCTCCTGCATTTGCTCTCCCATGAACATGTGTGGGATAAACAAGGGCTACAAGGATTTATTCTCCATCCATACCGCTGTAGCTGATCTCTCTCCAAGCCACTCCCTCCCATAGTGGATTGTGGTTTCTCTGGCTTCAGCTCCTGCAGATTCTTTCTAATTCCTGAGCCGTCTCCTCCAGTTTGTCACTGTCACACTGCTAGAAAGACACAGCCTCGTGGGCCTAGTCAGCCTTCCCCAGCCAGGGGCTCTGCTGCTGGACTGGTAGGTCACCTTTGACCCCTTGTAGCTGCTGATCCAGGAAGTGTCTCCTTGCCTCACCTGATGGGCAGCCTGAAGGCTTTTCACTCACAGTTGCTTAAATATCTGCTGGAAGGGCTGCTGTGTTTTTCTTCCCTTCTGGTATAATCACCACCACAGTTTTTCTGAGGATTTTCAGTTTCTGCAGGTAGGATTCTGGATCAAAAGGGAAAATATGCCTGTTCACCACTGTTCTGGCCACTCATTTTCTATACACAATATTTTTCTGGGCTGGTGAAATGGCCGGATTACAGTCAAAACCACAGGTGTTGGGGGGAACCCTGTGAACCCTTAAGATGGGACTTAAGCTTGGTTATGCCATTGTGTAAGTGTGCCCATGGGACAGTCAGCTGATACACCTTAGACCAGAGAATTCCTTGAACGTATACTATAGCCATTTGTGATGCTATTATATTTTTATCCTACCCTTCCTCTTAAGGAGCTCAGGGTATGATAAAAATATGTGGCTTTCCACCCTCTTATGCTCACAATACTCTTGTGAGGTAAATTATGCTGAGAACGAGTAGCTAGCCTAAGGTCTCTCAGAGAGCTTCTTGGCTGGAGGGGGGCATTTGAACCTGGGTCTCCCCAGCCTGGTACAGCATGCTGACCAACTACGCTACACAGTTGACAGAAAGGCTGGGCTCATAAAGCCTGCCCATTCTGGGCTGCTTTCTTACGCTCTCAAATGTAGCCTCTATAAGCCACTCTTGTTCTTTTCTATCCATCGTATCATTTCATGGAAGAAAGGAGAATGATGTAAGATGCTTTGCGTCCCCATTGGGAAGAAAGGCGAGGTGTAAAGTAAGTGAATAATTTTTCCCCCAGCACACTTCCAGTTCAACCTGAGCAACATCTGCATTTCTAGGCTATACTTCACAGTACATGCTACTGAATGAAATGAAGGTGGTATTGGAGTGTGATTACAAAATATAAGCTTTGTATAATTTTTTCCCTAATTTCGCATATTAAAGCATCTACATCTTTGATAAAAGCAGTGGGCTCAGATTTCTAAGCAGGTGGAGTTTCCTGCTTCCTAATTGCTTTTCTTTTGTTTTGGTTACTGTCACGTGGTCATACTGTCAAGAGCTCTTCTCTTCTCTTCCTCTTTCCTGTCTCTCTCTCTCACAAATCTTCACTCTCTGGATGGCAGCTCAGCCTTGTTCCGCCTTGCCCTGCCACCAGAATTGAGGGCTTGCACCTGGAGATCCTCCAAGAGCCCTTTCCAGCCTCTCCATTTACACTGCTTGGAGTAGATGAGTGGCAGCAGGCTTTCTGAGCCTCGAGACTTGCATCTTTGGCATGTAGCAAGCAACCAGTTGCGTCTCTCTAGGGTCTGATGATGCTTCTAATAAGGCACTCGCCTATGTGTTGCTCTTCTGGGGTCTCTGACTAGCTGGGGTCTCTTGCAAACACCCATGTTCAGTGTGATCTGGCAAGTGTTCAAGAACATACACACCCGGCTGGTGTTCTGCATTGGGCAGGGGCATGCATTTTTTAGGCCAGTACCTCAGTGTGCATGACTGGTCACTAAATCTTGTACTGGTGTCTTGATACATTTGCTGCTGCACTAAAAAGCCTTCTAAGCAGCTTAGCCATTCCTATTGCTATGTCTCTAGTGCAGAATATGCTGCTTGGCAGTTGCCCCTCCCCATAAGCAGGTTCCTGGCAGAGTGTGGTGCCCCTCCCTGGCAAAGCTTCCAATCCCCTGTGACGGCAGCAGGGGCCTCCTGTTTGACGGATCAACACCGGTTGGGTTCATAACGCAAGAGGTTTCCAAGTCCCGAGCACAGCAGGTTTGCCTTTTGTCCATCTTTTTGCCGAAGAGAGTGTTGAACGTGTGTGAGGTTGAAAGGGTTGTAGAAAGGGGGAAATCATTTCAGAGCTGCTGGCTTTTGAAAAATGTTATTGCACTGGACTGGACTGTCTAATCCCAGAGGCACTGGCTGGGCTTGATGTGGGGAAAAAAGCTGCCCAGGTGTATGTTGGTGTTGGTATTCTCTGCTTCTTTCATTTGGCAACTTCTGGTGTTGTGTAAGTGTTTTGGTTTGTGGGAGGAAGCAGCCTAGGGTAAACGCTTCATGCTACTGCTTGTATCCACAGTTTCTGATGGTTGTTCTCTCAACGGTCTGTTCTGCCAGCCTCCAGCATTGGAGGAGGGGGAATGTGCTTCCCAGGAGAACTAGTGAGTGTCTCTTCTGCTCAGCTGAAAGCAGAAATTTGCTTTCTTTTGATGCTCATCCATCACTTTCCCTGTTGGTCAGGAGCCTGAGGCGGCTGTACAAGGCACTGTGCATGTGACTTCTGGGCTGGCAGGCGGGGGGGGGGGGGGGGGGGGGGTCTGCTGTTTCCTGCTTCTGAAGGGAATTCTGACTCAAACTCAGGAAATTCCCACCAAAGGCCTGTAGCCTGTGGAAATGTGGCAGGAGATTCTTGACGGATGGCTCGGTCTGACTGCTGTTTGCAAATCATTTCCTAGCAAAAACTTCAGCTGCTTTTTGGTCCATATCCTTTTTGTGTATAAAGGAGGAGAGAAAGAAAAACATACTATCTA
This sequence comes from Gekko japonicus, assembly GCF_001447785.1. NCBI lineage: Eukaryota > Metazoa > Chordata > Lepidosauria > Squamata > Gekkonidae > Gekko > Gekko japonicus. The sequence continues at coordinate 196,286 of NW_015164664.1, read as the reverse complement.
AAACCAAAACAATCTAGGAATGTTTCTTCCCGTAGATTGTTGGTGATACTTTCTTTTTGAAGAGTGTTCCTGCAGCTTAATTTCTGCATTTAGTGGGTATTGCTCCTCCAATTCCATCTGCCTGTTACAGAGCTATTAAAGACATGGGACTTCCTTTTGGTCACAAGTTACCCAGTTCTCCCCCCCCCCCCGCCCTTAAACCTCCTCACACCCAAGGCACCTGATAGCAGAAAAAGGAGACAGCCATTAATCTTCATAGATTAATGCTGCAGAAAGAGGAAATGAGCAGGTCTTTGTTTTGCTGTGTCCCCTGACAGCGCTATCAGTCAGCTTGATAGACTGACTGGTACCTGTATCGATTCCATGAGCCAGACGAGATGATGGAGGTCATTTGGAAGTAACTGGAGCTCTCAGTTGGCTGGTTATATAGGATTTGTATCTTGTGGGAGGACATTCATTTTATTAATTTAAAATATACCCTGATTTTACAGCATTAATTTAAAAAGAAATGCACATTCAGGTTTTAGCAGTATTACAAAAACCCATTCTGAATTAATTGTTATACGTATTTTGTTTTATGGTCAATGTTTTATTTATGCTGCTTTTCTCACCATTGGGGATCTAAAGCAGCTTATCACATACTTCTCCATTTTATCCTCACAACAACCTGTGAGATAGTTTGGGCTGAGAGTGTGTCACGGGCCTGAGATCACCCAGTAAGCTTCCATGGCAGCCCTAGTCCAACGTTCTAGCCACTATACAATACCAGCGATCCTTGTTGTGTGGTTCCAAAGAGGAAGTGACCTATGCTGTGTAAGAACAGGGAACCATACAGGGGCACTGCTGCAAACTGAAAAAGAGAGAGAGAATCCTTTTTTCTTCTTCTTCATTCAAGGCCACCGTGCACCACAAATTAACATAGGAATGTGTGGGCTGGGAACACACTATGTAAGCGAGTATGTTTGGAGAACTTCTTTGCAAGGGAACCATGTGCCTGATGTTAATAGTTGAAACCCTGCTTCTTAGGATCTGTTTTTGATTTCACTCTGTTGCCTTTAGTTCAGGTCCTGTAGCTCGGTATGTGCCTTCTGTACCTTTCGCAGTCCATTTTCATACACCTGATATAAGAGGCTCCAGCTTCTGAAGGCTCATGGCCGTGGCTGCGCCCTTGCTGTGGCTCCAGGCTCCAACCACCAACATTGATACTGGGAGGAGAAATGGTCCCAGTTTCCAGACTGGCCTTTCCTTCCCTCTTGAAATACCTTGTAGGAATAAGGTTGGGCTACAAGCTTCGCTTCCAAATGTAGGTGAATCCTGCCACACCAGAGGCTGCACGACATTGTTGAAAATTGTCATTCATTTACTTGCTTGTGTCCAGTAAAGGTTGCTTTCAGATGAGCAGGTAGTGATGCTTTTCTAAATTAGACGAGAATGGATTTTCTCTTTCTCCTGGGTGTTGATCTGCTGTTGTTGACGGACATTGGCATGTATGAGCAAGCAGGCCAGGAAAACTTTTTTTCTCTAGCCTTTCTATTTTAGTGGATGTTAGTAAGGTTGCATCATCCAGTAATTTTTCTGTTCTGGTAGTTTTTACCTTGTTTTGATATTGCTGTAAACCATCTTGAAATTCGAAGAAACAGCATGGTATTGTTAACCATAAATTGGGTTGTGCAATGTTATTTTGTCCCAGGGATTACATGCCGTATTTAATGCTGACGTAAGGTGTTGCACCCTGGAACATAGCCTGGCTTTCCAGAGAATAGTTTGTTCTAGTGTCGGTCTAAAGTTTGCTTAAACTGGTTAATCGCTGAAGATGGCTTCCTGACATTTTGACCAATGAATGACTTGTACAAACACAGTTATCCTGAGATTTGCTTTGCGCTAATATTGGTGGACATCTGCAGCAGGCGTGAAGGTAATGTATAACTCCAGCCCATTTTCCTAAGCTGTCCTCTTGCCACTTCTAAAGGCAGAACACTTTGAGCCGACACGGTCATGTGACTGTAGACAAAACCCCACCGCAGGCCTTCTCTGAAATAAAGCTTTAGCTTGTCTGAAGCATTGTGCTATATGGTGGGAGTCTAGGTTTCTTTTCTTTTTTTTCTTTTTTATGATAGCACTAAACCAACACTAGACTTGGCAGATCAAACCCCTAGACTGAGATTTGGTCTAAATGCCTTGATTTGTGGGAGGGCCCTTAAGCAACTCTCTCCTCCAGCTTTTAAGGTAGATAGTCTTTGGGGAACCTGTATTTGATGTTGTGCTTTGGAACCAGTGTTGGGAGTATGCAGTACCAGTGCTAGAGGCAGGTATGCCACTTTGTATTGGTTGCTGGGGGAGCACAGGCAGGATGATGCTGTTGCCTTCCCAGAGGCAGGCTGGCTACTGCGTGAATAGAATGCTGGACTAGATGGGCCTTTGGTCTGTTCCAGCAAGGCTCTTCTTATGTTCTTATGTTTGCTTCTGTATGCCTGGCCATTTAGCACCCTATCTCGCCCTGAAAGGTTGGCCTAACCTCCACCATTTGGAAAAACAGGAGAGAAACTCCACCCTGAGGATTCTCAGCAAGCAATCTAGATTCCAACAAGTAGAAGGTCTCAAGTTGCTGGACCTTGCATCAACATTGCATTTGGGGGGAACCTGCTAGAACCCAAACTCCTTGCTGCGGTCTCATTTGCCGACATAGCGTCTGTGTTACTGGCTGTCATGCTGTAATATGCTGTCTTTGATGTAGTTTGGTGTAGTGGTTAAGTGTGCGGACTCTAATCTGGGAGAACCAGGTTTGATTCCCCACTCCTCCACTTGCAGCTGCTGGATGACCTTGGGCAAGCCATAGTTCTGATAAGAGCTGTGCTCGAAAGAGCTCTCTCAGCGCTACCTACCTCACTGGGTGTCTGTTGTGGGGAGGGGAAGGGAATGGAGTTTGTAAGCCGCTCTGAGACTCTGAGTGAAGGGCAGGGTATAAATCCAATCTCTTCTTCTTCTAGACATTTTGGGGGAAGTTGGGTCTTGCATATGAGTAGCAAGATGCTGGAAAAAACCATGAAGAGCTTTGGCAAGAAGCTGATCCGGCGACGTGTGGTAGACCTTAGCTCGGAAGAGACCCGTTTTGCCCGCTGCCTCTCCACCCTGGACCTGATAGCTCTTGGCGTGGGTAGCACCCTTGGGGCTGGCGTCTACGTCTTGGCTGGGGAAGTGGCCATGGAGCAGGCTGGCCCTTCCATTGTGCTCTGCTTCTTCATTGCGGCTGTCTCGTCAGTTCTGGCTGGGCTGTGCTATGCCGAGTTTGGGGCCAGAGTTCCAAAGGCCGGTTCTGCCTACCTCTACAGCTTTGTGACAGTCGGTGAGATCTGGGCCTTCACCACAGGATGGAACCTCATCCTCTCCTATGTGATAGGTATGTGCCATTGGATTGAGCGTGGGGAGGGAGGAACTTCTGGTGGTTTTTTTTCTAGATCAGGATGGCAGAATGTGTCCCTGACACAACCAGAGCTTGTTTACTGCTTGGTGGTGAAGAAACATCATTGTTGTATTTTCCTCAACATGGCTAACCCTCTCTTGAATTGGAATCCCAAAGTGGATTTTTATTTATAACTCCAAAGAACTCCACAATCCAGTCATTGCCGTATGAGATATCACACAAATATTTTGAACAAATGTTCCCTATTCATTTGTTTAATTTGCTCCATTTCTACCCCAACTTCTTCTCCAGTGGGGATCCAAAGAAACTTACGTTGTTCTCCTCTCCCCCATTTTATTCTCACAACAGACCTCTGAGGCAGGTTAGGCTGAGAGTATAGGACTGGCCCACAGTGACCCAGCAGAATTTGAACCTGGATCTCCCAGATCCTTGTCCCACAGTGTAACTATTATACCACGTTGGCTCTCAATCACTATTCATCACAATCCCTCACATCCAAAAAGGGGGAAGGTGGTTATTTGGGGGATAGATATTGTTGGTTTTAATGGGTGGTTTTTAAATTATGATTTGCGAGCCACCTTGAGCTATGAGGAAAGGCAAAATGTAAACATTTTAGCTAACAAATGCATTATTGTTCATGTTCTTGGATTAATGGAGGTTTCTTTTGTTGATGACTAGGTACGGCAAGTGTTGCTCGTGCCTGGAGCTCTGCCTTTGACAACCTCATTGGCAATCACATCTCCACTTTCTTTCGGAACAGCACTGCCCTGCACTTGGAGAATGTGCTGGCTGAGTATCCTGACTTCTTTGCCCTCTTCCTGGTGCTGCTGCTCACAGGTAGGATGATCCCAAGGTGGCACATCTGCCCTCCATTGCAGAAGCCTGCAAGTTGCAGAGCTTAAGCAAAGCCAAACTTCCCTTGAAATTGGTTGTTCAGTGCCTGGACTAGCCCCCAGACAGGTGAAACTAATAATAAAAGAAAATCCAACTAGCCAGCCTTGACATCTGGGACTAGGGGACAGGCTTTCCAGAGGAGTAGGCAGGCATGTTCAGGGAGGCTTGTGCTCCAGCACCACTCAGTTTTAGGGGAGCTGGTGCATTCCTGTGCCCTCTCCCCAAATCCTCTTGCTTCCTTCCACGACAGGCTTGCTAGCATTTGGCGTGAGTGAATCTGCACTAGTGAACAAAATCTTCACCTCCGTCAACCTGCTGGTCCTCAGCTTTGTCATAATCTCTGGCTTTGTGAAGGGAGATGTCAAGAATTGGAGTGTGTCTGAGGAGTATTATCAGAACCGGTCACAGGAAGCTCTGAACTCTGGAATCAAGTAAGAAGATGCCTTTTTCTTGAATGGGCAACTGCCTGGCTTGCTGTTTCCAAGCTGATTCCTCTAATTCAGCTGTGGAGCAGAGCCACCAGAAACCTTGTTACCTGGGGATTAGCACCTGACTGCTCTGGGCTACCCAGGCTTTGTCGCCAAGTTTAAGTTGCTGCATTAGCAGAGAAAGGCAATAGACTGGTGGAGAAAGGGAAAGCAGCAGAGCTGGAGGGAGATACTTGTCCAACAGCCGTTTCACCATTTGTGTCTACCCCCTGTGCGGATGAGATGAGCCCACATTAGCTTGCTTGGCTCCTCTGAGTGTGGCTGGAGGCCTTCCCTCTCTTCCTCCTTCCTTCTCTCTTTCAGGCCTGGCCATTTTGGTGCAGGTGGCTTTTTCCCCTTTGGCTTTGATGGGGTCCTCTCTGGTGCTGCAACTTGTTTCTACGCCTTTGTTGGATTTGACTGCATTGCAACAACAGGTAAGGCAGCTGCAGGAAGAAGGGAAGAGCAGGGAGAACTCTGCTTCTGTACCCCCCTCCCCCTCCCCCTTTGCCACAGAGCACTTGGGTAGGTATTTCATCTGGGAGAGGGCATTTCATGCTGACTGGCTGGGCATGGGGGCTGCATACGTAAGTGCATTCACATGGGATCCCTGCTCAGCCTGGGAGTGTGGTGGCTGCTGTTCCGTGCCTTTTACATTCCTCATGGAAAACATCTTCCTGTGGTCTGGGAGATGAGTCATTAGCCATGCAGCCTGGTGGCACAGATGGCTGCTTTGCCTGGGAGCCCTGAGGACTCCTTTGCACAGAATAGTTCTCATGTAGAGTGACAGTCAGCTGCCCAGGTAATAGATTCACAGAGCAAAATACTAACAATAAAAAACCTGCACTACATGTTCTCTTATTTAAAAGAAAATCTGCATTTCCTGCCCAGATTAGCTGGTTTTGAATTACGGTTGTTCAAGTCGTTTCCTGCCTTGGGCATTGTATGGGAGTGCTGATTTCACTGGAAATCTCATCCTGATCATTCTCATCTGCCTTCCTGTCCTCAGGTGAGGAGGCTCGCAACCCCCAGCGCTCCATCCCCATTGGCATCATTGTCTCCCTTCTCATTTGCTTTTTGGCTTACTTTGGGGTTTCTGCTGCCTTGACTCTAATGGTGCCCTACTTCTTGGTGAACAAGGAGAGTCCCCTGCCTGAGGCCTTCAAGGATGTGGGGTGGGAGCCCGCCCGCTACGTTGTGGCCATTGGCTCACTCTGCGCCCTCAGTGCAAGGTAAGGTCTGGGTGGGAGGCAGAGCCAGGGAGTGACAGCTGCTGTGTGCACGCTGCAGTTTGTGCTCTTGGCTATCCGAGGTTCTTCCCATTTCCAAGGGCTGACCATCTCTCTTCCTGCTCAATGCAGTTTGCTTGGCTCCATGTTTCCAATGCCACGAGTGATATATGCCATGGCCGAAGATGGACTCCTCTTTAAGTCCCTGTCTCGGGTGCACAGTCGCACCAAGACTCCCTTGGTGGCCACAGTTGTGTCGGGCATCATTTCTGGTAAGGATATGGTGGTAAAAGGTTTCCTTCTTTGCTCCCAGTGGGTGAGGCTGAGTCTTATGTAACTTGTATTCTCTTGCAGCCCTGATGGCATTCCTCTTTGAGCTGAAGGACCTGGTGAACCTCATGTCAATTGGCACACTGTTGGCATACTCATTGGTAGCTGTTTGTGTACTCATCCTTAGGTGGGTGCCTAAGGCCTTTGGACTGAACCACTATAGGTATAGGGTACTCAAAGCCACATCCAAACACTGTAATGTCCTAACCAATTGCAGGGGGGTGGGGAGAGGGTGCTTGATCTCTGAGGCTGGTGGAGGCCCTTTTTGCATATGTGCTGATGATGGGTGGTCTTAATTGCTTTGGTTTTGCTTTTAGATACCAGCCTGAGATGGGTAGCTCTTCCAAAGACATGGAGATGTTGGAGGTGAATGGAAGTGAAGAAGAGAAGGTGATAATGAATGTGTCAGTCAACAGTAATCAGACTACACTCAAAGAAAAGTTCACCTGGGGGAGCCTTTTCTGTCCTTCTGCGGAGATCCCAACCCACAGTTCGGGACTCATTGTCTACATCAGCACCACAGTTGTCTGTAAGTGCTGGGGGCAGAGCTGAGGTGTTTTAGCTAACTAGGGATTTAAAGCTTGCATTGGAAGTCTTCTTAACAATGGCACTGAGATCAGAAGTGCTTCTAAAGCACTGAGATTAGAAGCGCTTCTAAAATTCTAGCTAAATTGGGGAGGGGAATGTCCAACTACAGTTTGTCAACTGGGCACATTGAACAACTTAATTCTCTCTTGGGAGAGCCCAAACAGCCTTTCTGGTGACCCGGAGAATGGAACCAGCTCAATAGCAGATCTGAAATGCCTCAAGCCAGTTTGCAGTTCTCGCCCTGATATTTTATGTTAGATGACTCCTGGGAAAAATTATGGAGAGGTTATGCTAGATCAAGATCAAGTGCCCTCCCCTCTTTCTGAATATAAAGCAGATGTTTCATTCTCTGTCTTGCAGCTATCATGATTACTGTCCTGTGTGGAATCCTGGCACAGGAGTGGGAAGCGCTCATGAAAGGCAACATCGGTTGGGCTGTGGCATGCGCGCTTCTTCTAGGTATTTCGCTAGTTATCACCATCATCATCTGGAGGCAGCCAGAGAGCAAGAAGCGCCTCACTTTCAAGGTAAGAGTCACGGCTGGAAAGCTGCTTATCATTCTGAGATTGTATGTGGCAGAGTTGAGTGTTGCCTACATCTGCCGTGCTGCACTTGGCATCTTTTGTACTCAGTATTTGCTTCTGGATGGCTGAATCATTCCATGTGAATAGCAACCCCACCTTCTGCCTTTCAGAATGAACAGCTCTTATCTCTCTATCCCTCCAGTCTCTCCTTCCCACAATGCTTTTGTAGTTTGACTCCTCCCACAGGCATGACAAGACTTCCATGCTCCTTGCAGAAACGTGTTCTTTTCTGCTTCAGGGAAGCCTTTCGAAAGCATTATAGAAAAAATGGGTTGAATGCTAAGTTGGCCTGGGCAGTCCAGGTGATGTTCTCCTTATTAGTATTTCTGTTGTGTGGAAACACATTTTTCAAGCATTCTGAAGCCAAGTTTGAGTTGGTTGGAAATGCAGTTTCCTCACCTTCCCCAAATGTGAGTGCTGTGTGAAATAGTGGTTGTGGCAGTGTCATAAGCATCTGATGGCCAATACCTGTGACTTTAGAGTCTGCCACCTCCTATGCTTGTTCAGTTTTGTAAATATCTTTTTTGGGGGGCATTCTCGCCCCCACACGTGTAACATGCCTAAACTCTGCTAAAACTCTAAATAGCAAGCAAAGGAATCTCCTTTCTAAATAAAACTCCATTAAGTAGCAAATTTACCTTATCCTAAATAGCAGTATTTCAGAAACGTGGTGAAACTAATAAAGGGGAAAGACATTTTGAAAACTATCTTTGCGACATCTAATGAAACTACAGTTTCCCAGAATCTTGAGAAATGTTTACATCCATTTGCCTTGGGGGTTTTCTCTTCTTTTCCAGGTGCCTGCCCTGCCGGTGCTCCCTCTCTTCAGTATCTTTGTGAATGTCTATCTCATGATGCAACTGGATGCAGGCACCTGGGCCCGCTTTGCTGTCTGGATGGCTATAGGTAAGGAGTCTGATTTGTTCAAAGCACTGTCCTGTAGGACTGATTCCAGTAATGGCTATGGGCTCCCAGTGGGACAGCAAGGAAAGCAGAGGGAGCCTTTTCTGTGTGGAAGTGTTATCTGGGGTGGCATTTAAGTGCTCAGGTATCTGATGATCCAACTGCACCTTGAACCTGCAAACAGACCTGAAGTTTCCAGAGACATCATTCGGCCACGCAGGAATGCAGAGGATGTTCCAAAGAGGATCCAAAGGGGAAAGAATCCAAGCTCGGCATGAGTTGGAATGCTGAGAGTAGCTGTGGATACAGGGGGCAGAGAATACAAGAAATGCAGCTCTGATTTTCCTGAGCTGGGAGAGAGATGGGGAAGTTCACATTCAGGTGAAGTCAGAAGCAAGCCTTTCTGATTGATACAGATGGAGGCTCCAAGTGGAGGGGAGGTTGCAACCAGGAGGGGCTTTCATGGAAAGATTTCCAGATGTGAATAGGAGGAGGGTTTAGAGACAAGACAGGTGTAGACTTCGGAAATAAAATTCATTGTTGCCAGTTGAGATTATTGCAGGCAGGGGTTGTCTTAGCCAATGGGTACCTGGGACAGGTGCCCCAGGGCATGCACTGGGGGAGGGTGCTGATTGCCCACATCCTTGCCTCCCAACAGAAAAGGGAGAAGAAGGAAGAGCAGACTCCTGCTGCCACTTTCTTCTAGTGATGACAGAACCTCCCTACTCACCTTGTATGAGTGAGGAACACCCCTTGCTTGACCCCAGTAGGGGTTAGCCCCAGCAGAGAGGCAGTGGTTCTTGAGTCCCATCTTGGACCTAGAATCACTAGGACCACCCGTGATTGTGTGTGCATGTGGAGAAGCATTTGCCCTTTTGTTAAGAATGAATAAGGCCGATGGCAGAGAATTATTCCCAAAGTCACCTTGATTATTATTCTAAGCATTTAGATCCAGTCAACAGAGCTGGTGGCTACTAATTGGGTCAGTTTTGCTCTGGGTTTCCCACTGAGCCAATCTTTATCTTTTTATATTTGCTTCTATCCAACCTAGTAATGATTTCTTCATGGTTAAAATCAGATCACATGAAGCAGTCTTTTCTTTTGCTCCCTTCTCCTTTGTCCTACAGAAAGATTGGATTAGATCTTGCAGGGAAACCTTGTGACCCATACGTAGACAAGGGCTTGCTGGTATTTTCTGAGTTTTGGTAGAAAAGATTTGCTGGTTACAGGCCAAGAGATAGGGACTGATGTCAAGGAAAAGTCATGGCAACAGGCCCTTAGTTCAAACCTTGGGTCCACCTTTAGCTAAAGGAACATGTGCAGCAAGAGCTGAATGAAAGCTGCTACCAGTCAGGAGAGACACTACTGAGCTAAGTGGATGCTTTGACTTGGTAGAAGGCAGTTAATATTAGGGTTTGGGGGGGTTTACCTTTAGCATTTAATCATGTTAAAGTATGTTAAACCTTACTATTAATGTTAAACGTTACTATTATTGAAAGCTAGATCCTGCAATTTTAACTACTGACTTTCATCAGTTGCTGTCTATCACACTTTCTCTGAGGAGCTCCAGGAAGTCTTCCCCCATCCCTTTTATCATCACAGCAAGCTCTGTGGGGATAGCTGAGATAGAGCCAGCGACTGAGCTGAGATCACCCAGCAAGTGTCATGACTAAATGGGATTTGAATTGAGGTCCTACCCAGTCCTAGTCTGAAACACTAACCACTATACCACATTAACTCTTTGGTGTAAAGCAATCTAGCATGCTAAACTATGAGATCAATTTTTAATGAGTAGAATAATGGACAAGCCGTTCTTTTTTGGAGTTCCTGGTATCATGACTCAGGTAGCTCACTTGGAGCTATGGTCACCAGTTTTGACTCTCCTTTCCATAGATGATCAACAATTTAGCTGGTTAAGGTTTTAAGGAATGGGATCTCATGCCCTTGGACTTATTCAATAGATGCCTTTGGATGTATGTTTTCTATTGTTTGATTCTAGAAATTTTTGTAACTTTTCTCCTGTTTATGTAACTGCTATAGTATTAATTTGCTTTACTTTTGAAACAAATAATTTAATCTAGCAACTTTTAACATATAAAATAAGTGTTTTTGTAATCTGTGCAGGCTTTGCCATCTACTTCGGTTACGGGATCCGGCACAGCATAGAAGCACAGACTACTCGACAGTTAACAACAAACAAGCCTCTGAATTCTGCTGGCTCTGACCCGAGTCCAGATACAGCTATCTGAGGAAAGGAAGTGATGATTCTCTACCTGCTCTGCCTTTCCCACATCATAGTTGCCCTTGAGCTCTTGCCTGCCTCCTGCCCTTCCATATAACAAGCAGGAGAAGGAAAGATCCTGGGCAGATTGTTTCCCCTTGTACCTGCAGGTATCCCAAGCAAGGTTGTCCTGCAGGGGGGACAAGGCAAGCATCAGCCTGGAGGGAGGGGGGAGCAGCTGCAAAGCACTGCAACGCTCTTGCCCTTGGTAAAAACTGACAGGCAGGGAAACTGCCATACACCTGATGTCTGTATTTATTTTCTGGTCATACTGGCTAGAAGTTGCCTTTCTTTTTTGTAAGAAGCATGCGTGTAAGGTGGCTGGAGGTTTAAAAATGGGTCTCAGTGCTCTTTGGTTGTAAATTTTTGCTTTCCTTTTTACTTCTTTTGAGTAGGGTTTTTTTTGTCAGAAATATTGGTGTTTTATATGATTAAAAATCCAAAGAACCATTTTTTTAAAAAAAGGAAGGTCGATCTGTCTGACTGCCAACCTGTTGTGCCAATTTACTTCCTTATTAAGCTTCTGTACTGGGTGGTGGTTTTTCTGGAATCACAGCTGCTTGCTGGGGTGGTCCCAGGTTTCAGCCAAGGCTCCCATGGCACTCAGGCTGTTGAAGAATCCAGCATCAATGGTTCTTCCCATTCCAACCCATCCTGTCTCCTTTGAATGGCAGGAGCTAATTAGAATCCTGCTGTAGCTCTGGCAGAGGGCTGCAGCATGGGACATTCACTATCGAGCACACATCTCTGTTCCTGTGGGCAGTCCCCTTACTTTAGCTAGAGCTCACACAGGCAAACTAGTGATGATGTACATAGAGGTAATAAACCTTCCATGGCTAGAAATCGAGCATTGTGCAAACCCGACACTTGCTTTTTCAGTGGTTCTGTAGTTTCCAACTGTCATGTGCTGTTTAATAGCCAGACCCTGTGCCTGCTTGAAATGTAGTATGCTAGAGCCTGCTGCTCTTTGCCAAAGCCATTTACTTGAAGTATTGTTAACTGTACAAGTTGAAACACACTTCCAAAATTCTGTTTGTCATATGGAGGAAAAATACCAGCAGAGCATGGAAGTTCTGCCTATCCCATTCCTCTTGACTTTACCATGTATCTGTCTCATGCTTTCAGGCTTATTTTCAGCCTTAAAACCTAGGAACTTGTCTGTTTTTGATTATTTTTTTTTTAATTTAGAGATTCTCAATACAGAATTCTACCCAAGTGCTTGGACATGTGTGGTGTGATTTCAGGAGGGGAGACAGCTCTGAGTTCATGGCTCTGTTTGTCTTAATGTAGATCTGTGGGGCAGCTGGATGCATGCCCATGAACCGCTTGGTATCTGTGCTGTGTCAGCAATCTGGGTCAGATGGTTCCTTTTTTTAGGCAGGTGTATTCTGTTACAGGAGGACTTCCTGAACACAACGAAGGCTTAAGAAATGTTCCTGTAAAAGCATGCACCATTTTCGTTCCTGTGTAGTTGCAACACTGCATACTTCTGTGGTGCACAGTATCTAGACCACCTTAATAGTGGGAGCTATGCAGGCTCGTGATGTTGCTAATCTGCAGAGCCTTGAAGGTGGCTGTCTAGTGCATTCAACATTCTTACTCCTAATTACAACCCATCAGTGGCTGCCTTTCATGACAGTGTCATCTTTGGCTGAAGAGAAGCGGCTACAAGATGAAAATGAATTAGGAAATCTCCCTCAGCCACTTAAACTTTGCCATGGCAGTGGAATTCTGCGCCCAGGCACTTAGTTACATACAGGCCACCCTACCCTTTAAAGGAACAGTGTGTGCAGAATTGTTCCCAGATCCTTATCTGCTGTCAATCAGTACTGACAAAGACAGTGTGCAAATCAGCTAATAAAAAGCTACTGGCTCCAGTCTGGGGAGGGTGCTTTTAAAGACAGGGGATTATACATCCTAGGTTATAAATAAGATGCAGTAAACTCAGGTTTTACTGCAGTGCCTATGGGCAGTGATTCTAATTTTCAATAGTTCCCATAATTGCAGTTAACAAAAATAGTTCTTTCTGCCCCCACCCATTATGGGAAGAACAAATTACATACATTCAAGGTGGATCGTTTGTATACTTTATTCTGGAGAATAATAATTAGGTATATAACACTTGTGCAGAAGAGAGTAAAGTGAAATTCTACTGATGCTGCATACATACAAACCATTCCCTCGTTTTTCCTGTATTCAGTGCACAGGATAGTTTTCCTTCATAAGATAAGTCACTATGTTTTGACAGAGAAGAATCCAGGACTCTCCAAAGAAAGGTCAGCGATGACTCTTCTGCTTTTCATGCACAAAATCAGGCATTCAAACAGTCCTATAGAAAACCTGATTCAGTGCCAAATTGTATAGTACAGAAACTTATCCAGGCCTGTTAATTTTACTCCAGCCTAGACCATTAAGTCTTAAATTTTCAAAAGCAAAAGTCTAATCGGAAACCTTTATATATTTTAAGTGCCCAGATAATACAAATTTACAGGGGAAAGGGCAGCTCCAAAATAAAAGAAATACATGGAATAGGGGAGGAAGTAATATGGTAAAACTCATGGGATTAGACTGATTAGATTTGTAATTGTATTTGAGTGTCTATAAAACAATGATCTTCAACCCATTGTTTGGGACCATGAGGTGGGTTGCGGACAACCACCAACCGGGTGACAAACCCCTACAGATCCACTAATTTTAAAGGATATGCTCCTAGCATGCAAGGTTAAGGGGTAGAAACAGGTGGACAGCAAGATGGTGTCACTCAGTAGAGAAGATTCCTCCATGACTGACCATTACACTACTGCTCGGGTTTGCAGTTCTTGACCCTGGGTCTTTTGCACAATCTTGGCCTGGACACCAGTAAAGTCTAGCTCCTTCTTTTCCTGTCTCAGAACCACAGCACTGTATCATGTGATTTCCTGTCATGTTTACAGTTTACTAAGTCCCATACTATCAGCTGGCGTTATATGGGGGTCCTGGATCTTTAACACTAAATATAAGAGCTTCACAGCAGAAGAAAACAATTCCATATTACTTGAACATGGCATGTAATACTTTCCTTTCTGTAAAACAACATTAGGATGCAGTCCCTTGGCTTCTTGCCTTAACTTTGCAGGCAGTAAGAGGAGCCACTAACGTAACTTATTCCCCAAGCCCTAAAGAGGGCCAGTTGGCAGATCACTCTAATGGAGGAAGTGAGTTGGAAGGCCAGAATACTGTAATCTACTCCACTGCAGATAGGAGATTTTGGATTTTTATTAGGATATGAGGAGGCCAACCCTTCTTCGTGCCTAAAGATCTTCCTGCCGTTTAGAATGACCAGTCTGGTCAACGCCACTAATTTGAAGTTACGTACTTTGGTATACATTCCAAAGCACAGTTGCAGTGAGGGAGTTCTACGAAGAGGGTAGAAAGGTATATAGCAGTTGTCTTCTTTGAAGAAAATAGTGCCCAAGCCCATAGATTGCTCTAGCCTATGAAATGGCACAGGAAAGAGGCATGTTTGCTGACCTTTGTACAGCTGCTGAAATGTAAGAAACCAAGCCTAATAAAAGAACAGATGAAAAGGGCCTGGGTTTTCTCTAGAAATGTGGCTTTGCTGTCTGTAGATCTGGACTCCAGCAATTTGCCCCGAGGGAGACAGTTTCAGAACAGTAATTGTGTTACATCCTGAGAATCAGCACTGCCATGATTTTAACAAGGTTTAAGCTCCATCCACTGGACATCTTCCAGAGCCCAGCCTGGAGACTGCAGGAAACAGACAGGCAGATGAACAAGCATTCGCCACAGTCTTTTTCTTTTCCACAACAAGCCACTGAAATTGGGAGAGGAGGAGAGCAAAGTTGAATTTACAGAAGAACACTCTGGTATGGCCAGGTAAACCAAGCATTAGAACCAATAGATAAGGTGTAGGGGGCCAACAAAACTCAGCAAGCAGTGACTTTGAAACAGGTAGATGAAAGCCATGTCCACCTGTTAAAGTAACTTCTGCCATGCCTCTCTAACCACTCCAAGCAGTTTACACGCAATAAAACACAGTCCCTGGTTTACAGGGGTTATACTTATTTTACAGCAAGATTTCATTTTATTAAACTTATTGCACTCTTAATATATAGCCAGATGGGCTCTGTCCATTAGCAAATATCCATCAGTTTTCTTCGTTTAATGAGCCTCATTTCTAGAGTTTGACAGTGGAACTGAATTCTCTGAAGCATCTTCATGTAGCTTCTGTCTGAGGGGGACAGTTTTCATTTTCTACCACAGTTTGCTAAGAGAGATGGGAAAAGGCAGAACAGGACAATTTAGAATTTATTAATACTGGTACATGTTATATAAAAAAATTCTAACAATTAAAATTCTATCAAGAATAGTTCATAACTAACATTTGGAAGAAAGGCACATATATATCCCCCCCCCCCCCCCGCGGTAGCAAATTGGTTAAAGGTCTCTCTCTTCAAGCCTCCATAAGTTCCTTCATACCACAGAGTCATTGTCTCAAGTTTGCTGTATAACACATCTCACTCTACAGCCTTCTCCAGCAACTGAATCCCAAGCCCAGTGAAATGCACTCAAGCTGGTCAGCCTTGTTCAGATTCTCTCTAGCTGGTCCACTATCCCAGTAACTATCACTCCACCTAAATCATCCCACTGTCCACCGAACCCAGGGCAGCACTGTGTCACCGCATTTCAATTTTGGTCTATGTTTTCGCTTTCCCTTGCATTTAATCTTTCTAGCCTTTTATCTGGTTAGGGGAATAAAGATGATTTCTTTTGTGATTTTCTGTGTTTTGTTTTTCCTTCCCAAATTGAAATGGGTATCAGATCAGGGCTTGGGTATATAATAGACTGCTTGGTCCCAAAGCAACTTCCCCAGTGGCAGGGTCTGGACTCTACACATGTAGAGGACACGTTGCACATTGCACCAATCTGGATAACAAGGTCATGTGAACAGACAACTGCAATCCTTTTACCTGACCTGTTAATAAGCGCCACTCTGCTAGTGGTTTGAATTCTGAAAGCAATTCTGCTGAGGCTAGCAGCTCCCTGCAACAGACTGCACTGCATTACACACTCTGCATATAGAAGCCACCCGGACTCTAAATGTAGGGATCCCAAGGAAATTACCTTTCTTTCTAGGAAAGCAAGAGTCTTTTGACATGTTTCTAACATGCTCTTCAACTGCTGATTCTCTTCAGCCAGCCATTTACACTAAAATTGAAAAACAGATGCCATGTTAGATATCACAGCACATGACTTTCCCCACTTAAATATTTTGCAAGCAAAAGGTCCCAGGTTCAATGCATATTATCTTCAGTTTAAGGATCTGAGGCTGGGTGTTGGGAAAGATCCTTCTCTGCTCCAAGATTGCCTGGAGAGCTGCTGTGGCCAGCCACAAAAAGCAATACTGGGCTATGTACACCAATGGTCTGAATCTGACAGAACCTTCACCTATGCACCATCCCTTGTTTCTGGAAGTTCTGGACTCTCAACTAATTGATGTTTAGTTTACGTAAGTACAGAGAGCCAAAACAAAAATTAGATGCTAGAAACTTTATAAACACACACACAGAGACACCCTTGGGTAATTTAAATCTATCCACCTTGATGGCCTTACCTGTGAGCAAGGTGCAGTGAGCTCTTTCTCCAGAGTAGCACTTGGAGCTTGTGCAACAGCCATATTGCTACATGTGGGCTTCTCTTTCTGATCTGAATATGAGAGACAAGTTGTTTTCCATCTTTGTTGACCTGCAAACTGCAGCCTCAAGAGTGTTGCTCCATGGACCTCCAATCTAATATATATTCACCACTAGCGGTGTGCAAGAAGCAATATTTTTTTGGGGGGGGTGGTGGTTTTTGGGTATACGGAACCCAAAAAATATTGGTATTTCCTCATATTCCCAAATCTCAGTACTGGTATAGTATTCAGATTCAGGGAATATTTGGGAAACCTGAATTATTCGGCTCCATTATACCTATGGGGAAGTATCTAGGGCAGGCTGTTTTTTGAGGTAGAGGCACCAAATTTGCAGCATAGCTGCTGGTGCCTCTTCTCAAACCGCCCCCCTCAAGTTTAAAAAGTTTGGACCAGGAGTCCAAATCTATGGGCCCCAAAAGAAGGTGCCCCCATCCTCCATTGATTTCAGTGAGGAAAAAAAGGCATTTAAAGGGATTACGGTCCCTTTAAATGTCTTCTCCAAGCCACGTGACTCAGTGACTTGGAGAATTAACAGGCTTGTCCTTTCCACACCTTCAGAGCTCTCCAAACCATGGAGCTGCATGGCCTGGAGAAGACATTTAAAGGGACTCTGATCCCTTTGAACGCCCTTTAAGTTAGTCTATCTGGCGGTCCCAAATATTTTTGGGATTTTGGGGGCTTGGCCATTTCAGATTTTTGAATTATATCCAAAATCTATATTTGGCTGAATCAATACCCAAAAAATACCAATAAGGTTTTTGGGGGTATTTTTTCAGCTCGGATTTAGCTGAATGCACACTCCTACTCACCACCTACTATTCTGGGGAAGGCTTAGCACTTTCCCCCCTCTCTCCTGCAGTGTCTAGATACCTCAATCTCTCCTACTTCAGAAGACTGCTTGTGGGAAGGAAGAAAAGCTTCTTTGGTCTGCTGCTGCCCTCTACTGGCAATCAACCACCCCTACACCTAATACATAGTATCTTGACAGCAGCCACTCAGAACTCTGTAGGCGAGCATGTATTCCATTCAATGGTAGAAGACTCTAAAAACTGCTGTACCCCAAAAGAAGAGGACAGCACATCTGTTGTGGCTATGGCTGGATAATACTGTGCTTGAGAAGAACCTGCATTTCAGTGCACACAGCAACCTGACATAGTAACAGTTAACAGTTTCACTAGGCATTCCCAGCATCCCTAGCCTGGCAGAGGAAAGTTCTCACCCCACCCCAAATTAATACTTACTGCTGAGGTAAAGTGTTCTTTACAACTTACTTTTGCACAGACGGGAACGTTTAGGAAATGGTTGCTTCAGGGGGGATGCAGTAGCTTTGTCAGATGGTTTATCCCAGGGACGCTTTTGACTTGAAGTCTTAGCGGTTACCATGTTGCCTGAATGCCACACAATAAGAAGAATGCCAACAGAATCCTAGAGTTCCACTTGATCTCTGTACAAATATGGCTTGATAAAGCAGAGTGTTCTGACCACTACACATGGTGGCATATATTTTACCACACCACTGAGGAAAGTTTGATGCCTTCCTCCAGCCTAAGAAGCCTTCTTCCAATGAAAGAGCTCCTTAAGTTAGAGGAGGGGGACACAAAGAAGCTCCCATCATCAGCCTTTCCTCCATTTTATCCTCACAATAACCCAGTGAGGTAAGTTAGGATGAGAGTATGTGATTGGCTTGAACTCACCCAGAAAGCTTCCATGGCAGAGTGGAGATTTGAACACACATACTAGTCCATTCTAACCATTACACCATGCTGGCACTCTAATTTTGCCAATGAATACAACCACTTTAATACTAGCACTGGCCTTCACAAATTGTCTGCAGTTTTAGGAGCCAGCCCCAAAAAATTACAAACCAAACTAATTTTTCAACAGAGTTTTGTATTTTAATGACCATATTTTCTAATTATTGCTACCACAAAACCTAACCTAAACTCCTTTTAAATTCTTCTAATTTTATTAAAGCTCTGACAGAAGTATCATAGTGCATAAGTAAATATGAGCTAATCCTGGTGGTCAACATGACAGCAAAAAGCTAACCTCTAATCTAATCTAAACTCTCCAATTTTATTAATTCTTTAAAAAGCTTAATTTAATTTAATACTGAAAGCAACTGGCTAAGAAATTATTTGATTTACTGCCACTGAATGGTGTAATGTTAACATATAAACAAGCAATGAAAAGAACTTCATGCATGTGTATTTTTACGTCATGCTACAAAAAATTCCGATCTGAAATTATAAATATGCTTTGTATTTCTCCAAGGATCTCCAAGATACACTACAATGGAGTCACTACTGAAAATGGCTCCTGGGATTTACTGAGCCCCATACTAGCATGTTGCAGGTCATAATGAAGTGATGAATCCACTACCAGTCAAGGAAGGCAGAGAAGTCTTCTAAAGATCCACTCACCTCCACTCCCTTGGGTTCATGGGTTTCTTAGTGTAGCCTGCACCTTCAAAATCCCTTCCTAAACATCCCCTGTTCCTTGACTACATACACTTTGTCATCTGGCTAATATTTGGTTTCTGGACCTTCAGAACAGAAACATAAGCCAGCTGGTGAGCAGCAGACTGTCACCTAATTGTAACCTTCAGAAGAAAAATAGGAAATACTCAGGCATTTCACAGTCAGAATAACACACTTCAACCCATTCTTGTCAGACAGACTCCCTCTTACTCACATCTGCTCATTCAGAAACCAACCCAGCTCACCTGCAAAAACTGGAAGCCTTGTTCCTGAAGCATTATTAACTTTAGGTGTACCATGGAGCTTCAGACCCAGACACACTAAGGACCCCTGAACTCCAAATCTACCAGGAAGTTTGGAAGGAGGCTTCTTATTGCAGGGCTGTTCTGTCAGATCTGTCTTGGTTATCTCATCAGATAAGAGTTTCTACATGATACAAGACCCAAGTATTAGATCAGTCAATTTTATTTGATGTGAATCCATTATTCTCTTTATGCTCCCAGACATTAACACTTCTCCACTAGATTGATTTAATAGTTCTAAGAACATTTAAGTATCTGATAACAGATCATAATAAAGCGATAAATAGTTCCCCTTCCAGTGGGGACCCAAAGTGGCTTACAATGATCTCCTCTCCTCCATTTTATCTTCATAACAACCTTATGAGGTAGGTTAGGCTAAGAAAGTGTGATTGGTCCAAAGTCACCCAGTGAGGTTCCATGGCAAGAGTAGGTATTCAAACCTGGTCTCCCAGATACTAGTCTGGCACTCTTAACCATTACACCACACTGGCACTATACCATCCACTCAGTGCCAAAGGAAGTGCAGAAATGGAGCACTCAAATTCAGTTGTCCAAGTAGCAGCTCATTACATGAGCTTCCAATGGCCTTTGTAAGGGGAAGAAAAAAGATATATTCTGCTCACTTTCAGAGATGTGACAGTGAAATACTGTGAGGAATAATCTCAATTTCCTCTTCCCTGTAGATTAAAAGGAATATTTCTGTATCTCCCATCCGACATTGCTGACAACATCTAATGAATCCAGAGGAAAGTAAAGGCTTCCATCAAAGAGAAATTACTTAAATTGCCAACATGGTTTTGAACAGTAGCTAGTTATCACTGGATATCAAGGGTAAATTTTTAAGATTTGACAATGCAGACAAATATATCTAACAAACTATTCTTAAATTCAGTTCTGGCAGCCAGTGACCTAACCTCTAGAACCCATTAAGCTTCAAAACCATGAGATCAAATCACATGAACAGTTCCTGACATCCAGAAAGTTTGAAGACAGATTCTGATTGAGAATGGGGCTGAAGTGGGCTCCTTATTTAGTACAGAGCTGCACAAGTATCCTAAAGCTAAGGTTTGCCACACGCCGCTTTATATGCACTTTATTTGCAAATCACTGCTAATTAGCAAAGGTGATGGTCCTGTGTTTATCAATAAGGTTGGAAACAGGGGCTCTCACAGATAAGCAGGTTTCAGCATTCTCAGGGGACTCCTCAGCTTTGAAAAAAATATGTTTCATAAATTCACAAAGAAAAGAGACCATCACTATTCTTTCGATGCTCAGATAAAAGAACAGTTTCTCCAGGAATAGTTTCTCTCTGAAGAACACAAATTACCCTAGCTTTATCACAAACTATATCAAGCAGCTCTCACAACAGCTACGCAGAGCTTCAAGCAACACTGAGTAGGCGGCCCCCTTGTGCAAGTAGTGGACACATCAGATTTTAATAAGCTACATCAGCCTACCACTGGTGGGGAAAATCCATCTCAAAAGTCACCTACCTTAAGTTTAATCATAATCATAATAAATTTAGACAGAATGAGGCCTTATAACTTCTCATTTGTGGGTAATTAGCCACAGATCCAGTCACAGAGGTTCTGCCCCACAGACTAGTTCCTATGTACAAAATGTTTACTAGCAGAATCAATGCTATATATTGGAATTAAAAATCCAGCAGAAAGCATTGTGTGTTCAATAACAGCAACTCAGAGAAGTGGTTAAGAGTGTGTGCAGGTCAGGCTGCATTTCAGGAATCAACCCATCAATATGTTTATCCAAGATGCTGAGGGAGATCTGCTTGGTTCTATCCTTTCCATTGTACCCTAACAACCCTGTCTGACAGGTTAGGATGAGAGTGACTGTCTAAAGGTCACTCAATGAGCTTCAAGTGAATGGGAATTTGAACCCAGGACTCCCCTCCCCAAGCAAACTGATACACTGCATTAGGACCTCTTCTAGCATATCTTTAAGAGACACCTGTCTTAGAAAAAGGACATATTTTTAGAAGGAAGAAGAAACAACAATAACTCTCTTGGGCTTTTTAAAGGCTTGTGCATGTCCATGCACTAAATCAAACTGGCAGGAGATACCACAATGCCTCCTGGCTACTACCTACCTGGGTAACAGGCTGGCTCTGCACAGCTAATCCTGGTGGAATAACAATGTTCTGTGAGCAATTTCTGCCAGCTGTCTGTGTCATTTTCCTTGTGGTACCAGTGCCTTTGGGAAGGCCTCCTATGCCCGGAGCCCCTCGAGCTCTAAGGGTTCGAAGGGCACCAAGGGACAGACTTTTCTTGGCAAAGGGAGCCTTGCCGGAGACACGAGGCACCTGATCAGCCCCACTGCTGGCGGCGGCAGGATGGCAAAGGTGACCCCGAACCCAGACTCCAGCCGCAGGTCTGCCGGCGGCTTCTGCTTGGAGTCTGACCCAATGGCTGCACGCTTCCGGGGGCATTCTGTACACAAAGCTGCAGGGGATGCCTCTTTTGAAAGCGAAGGCGCCATCAATGGTGTTGACGTGACGAAGGGCAGCTTCCGCTTACAGACCTCAAGGGCAGGCTGGGCGGAGGGTGTGTCTGCAGGCATCCCCTTCTCCCCCGACGAGGGGGACTCGGCGCAGATGTAAGTGGCGTTGGCAGAACTACCGGAGCCCTTGTACTCGTATGTGACGTTGGCCTCGCTAGGCGGCGGCGAGGCCTTCTCCAATTCAGGCCACGACGATACCCCTGCCAGGCCCGAGTCAAGAGACGTGGTGGCGGCGGCGGCGGCGGCGGCCAGCTGGGCTCCTCTGCCAAGAGAAACCCCTGTCAGCCCCGTGCTCTGCTCACCGCATGGTACGGCTCCGAGGGGATCAGGCGGGCCAGCGCTCGCAGAGGCAGGCTCGGGAAGAGGCCGAGGGAGGGAGTGGCCGTCGAAGCTGTCTAGGAAAGAGCAGGGCGGCTCCAGCGGGGTCAGCGTCTCCTCCTGGATGGTTATGGGGCATTGGGGGCGAACCCCCTCCGCAACAATACTCAGCTGGAAGGCCACGGCCTCGCACTCCTGGGCAAAGGAGCTGCGGTAGAGGACGCTGGGCGTAGCCGAGTCAGGAGACGTGCGCACGGCCTGGCCTGTGTCTGCCTGAAGAACCGGGCTGAGGCGCCACTGGAGAGGCGGCTCCAGAGGAGAATCGGGGCTCTGCGGCCTGCTTAGTCGCCTCATAACGGCCAGAAAAGTAGAGCTACTCCTCCCTCAGGCGCCTCAGAGGCCCTGGGTCAGCTCGGGACGCAACAGCCTTTCTCTCGCGCTCGCATTCCGCGCCTGCTCTCCATTGGGTGAGTGTCCACCTATCAGATGGCTCGAATGCGTCTCTTCCAGCTTTTCTCCAACTGGCATCGTGGAGCCGGCCGAAAGGCTGATCACGTGCCGACCGCTCCGCCCGGGGTTGGGAGAGAGGTCAGTTGATCCGGGGCCTTTGATAATTTCCCCTTCCTTCTTCTCTAGGCAATAGGAGCTGGAGTTTCTTTTTGTCTATGGTGGGGAGGAGCTCTGGAGCTTTCAATGTGGTGGGGCGGGCTGCCCGGACTTGCTCAGCAGAGCAGACAGTTGACGGAAATAAAGGAGTTGAGGGAAGCTGCAAGACTGCGCCAGAGAGGCGCCCGGTCACACGGGCACACCCCAACATCTGGGAAGTGGAGCGCACCCGTGGCTTACCACCACAATGCGCCTTGAAAAACTAGTACCTCCAAGGTACTAGTAAACGTTTGCCATGGGCTGCCTCCTGATGCTCGGTGTGGGGCATTCCCCTCGTTTACCCGCCAGCGCCGAGGGAAGGACCGGTGGTGTGCCCCCGGCTGCACCGGGGCAATTAGCCACGCCTCCCCTGCGATATCCGGCCTGTGTGACCAGGCCACAGATTACTTAGCAGACCTGTGAGCGCCCTTATCGGTACTTTAACACACGTGTTTATGGTGGATGCCTCTGGAATAGACCCCACAATCAGTTCCTCAACTGGCAGATTATATACAAAGGTGGTGGTGGAGGGGGGAGAAAATGTAAACTACAAGACGAGACATCCCTGAAATGAAGGAGAAATACCCTGTGATGGTGCTGTAGAATTGGAAAAACTCAACGTATGCAAGCACTCTGACTATTTATAACAGCAGTAGCTGCCAACAATCTTGACTGATTCAGTATTTATAATCTAACCCTTAATTAATTCAATCGGCATTGTAGACCCTAATAGGATAGTAACAAGCTTCTTCAGAATACTATTTCAGCCAGCTCCGGATGAGCTGTCCTTTGGCTGCAGTCACACGGAGCATTAGGCACGCTAGAGAGAAGGAAGATAGGCGGATTTTCCGGGCGTGATCTCACCGCCACATCTGGAAAGCGTAGAGCTCCCGTGGCGAACCCGAGGCTTCCCGCCAAAGATGCGCTGTTAAAAACTAGTACCTCGGAAGTACTAGTTTCCAGTAACCGCGGGGCAAGGGTGGGCGTCTGATCGCGTTTCCGGTGGTAGTTCCGGCGCCCACCCATGCCCCCTCGTATAAAGGTTTCCCCCTCCCCCAACTGTCCATGGGATGCGCATGAGCACCCAACGGGGCATGTGCACACTTTGGTGTCCGGAAGAAAAAAAACACCCATTTGCCGTGCTGCTTCTTTGCCGCGCCGCAGGATTGTGGTGTTTGTGCCGCGGCACCCCCACTACCACCACGGGACCTCCACGGTAGGTCTGCTGGCGCAACCACACATTATTTTCCCCGGGGGCAAACAGCCACGCTCCTCCCCCACATTTTCCTGCCCGTGTGCCTGTGGCCTTTGAAGATCAGTTGTTCAGGAATGGCAAACCCCCCCCCCCCTTAATGCACCACATTAATCAGGCTCTAGTTTTCTAAAGCTTACACCACGATAAATGTTAATATTTACAAGACTTTTAGAGTTTGTATACTGTAATTGGGAAGGCAGAAAGGCCATTATTTCAAAAGCAGTGGGCTAAATATCAGCTGTAATGCTGAACAGTTTAAGAGGATACTGGCATCCCCAATATTATAACTGCCTGCTGAAAGATCAGCAAGAGACACCAGGAAAGCACTTGGATAATACCCACTTGGATCACCCAAAATGTCACATTAATAAGTACTTAACTTCTACACAACTCATCAAGTTAGTTCAATGACTACAAAGGACGGGGAGGGGAACATGTGGTTCTGATCAAGATTATATATGGAAATATAGGATGTTACACATTTAAGAGGATATTTTTAAAAAATCCAGATGAAGCAAAGACTGTTAGAATAATTTTTTAAAAGTTACTCCCAAAATATAAAAGCGAATAGCTGTTCAGATTTCGCTTTACCCAAACAGGAACACACAAGTCCCTTGTAAGGGAGAGATAATAGAAGAAAAATGCCAGCCCTTCTGTTCACACACCCAGAGATTAATTCATCCCCTCAATATTAAACTCCAGCTTTGTTAACAGAAGGGATACCATGGTTTTTTATTCCCTTTTTCTGCTTTACAAGGGGGCCACATACTCCAGTTTGTGCTGAACTGAGAGTGGATGTGTTGTGCTACTTTATTCCATGAATGCTTAGTGCAGCTTGCAGTCCATTTTGTGCACAGCACCATCTAATTGAGCATGCAACCCCCCCTCAAATTTAAGACTGTAACAAACAGCAGATTTGGGGATTTGCTATCAAGGTCTGAAGACTCTCCCCACCCCCAGTCAGCAGTGGGGGGTATTTGAAAATTTTCTCATGGCTTTGCAACAATTTGGTGTCCCTGTGGCACTACCTGAAATATATGCCATTTATGCAGTTTAGACAGCCTTAAGGTGCTTTCCCTAGGACTGCATGGCAACAGTAGTGTCAGCTTTGGACAGTCCTGATTTAAAGAACAGGTGACAAGCTTTACTCCAATTGGATGAGAATACTATCCAACAATGTGATAAGATTGTGCAAGTTATTAAACCACTGCTTATTAATAACAGACCCTTAAAACTTCCATCTTTTTCTTTGAATGGATGATTCAACTCAAGAATGCAGAAATTTAAAAAAGAGTAACTAAACAAATGAGGTTAACTTGGCAAAGTAAGGAGGCCTGTAAACTCCAGCAACTAAATATTCTCAGATCCCCGTAAAAGAGCCTGTTTAAATAATTTTTTTAAAAGCCTACCCCAAATACGAATTGGCTTTGGCTGCTTCTGAAAGAAAAGAATCCTGTTTTTTGGGAGCTAGTTTCATCTAGTTTAGGAAGACCACCTCAAATTTTGGATGCTCAGATAAATGGAAACATCTGGTTTGAGCATTTTTCTAAAGCTTATGAATCCAACCCTTCTATGTTAAAGCTGGCATAAACGGGATTGGGCTTCTGCTCCTGAAATGTAATTGTTATCAAAGTGAGCCCCAGTGACAAGAGTCCGAAATGGAAACCTTTATTACAACTTTGGCTTCTGGCAAATCCCCTGGAGAGGACTTGATTCCTTCATATTTGATACAAACATTTCCCAGGTGGTGGACCCCTATATTAGCTAAACTGCTTAGATAAATAATTCAGGTATATTTCCAGTACGATGGAAAACTGGTATTGTAGTTCCCATCCATAAAAAAGGGACAAAACGAACCCAAAAAATTACCGCCCGATAAGTCTTCTTGACACGGCTTCAAAATTCTATGGGAAATATCTTCTGCAAAAACTGGAGGAGTGGGACAATTGATTACTGTCAAACTTTGTACTATGTGGCCCATTCAACTATGAGCGGACCAACTAAAGCTCTATATACAAACTGTCAATTTGGCCACTGCTTTTGATTCGTTTGACAGAGATCAACTTTGGGATAAATTGGAAAAGATCAATATTGATAAAAGACTATTGTCCCTTATACAAGAGTTGCATTCTGATACATACACAAAGATCAGAGTGGGTACCTCAGGTTCTTTGAGTAGTGAAATTGCGATGGGTAAGGGAGTTAAACAGAATTGCATATTGGCCACTTTAATCTTTAACTTATATATAAACGATATTGTGCCAAGATTATCTGAATTTGTTCTCCCATGATAGGCCAACAGAAAATTTCAATGTTATTGTACGCGGACAATATAGTCCTATTCTCCCTAACCAGAATCGGTTTAAAGAGGAATTTTGATGCCCTGGGGGATTACTGTACAGAAGAGAAACTTTCCATCAATTATACTAAAACTAAAGTAGTAGTTTTCTGGAAGAGGCCCAAAAAGTTCTCTTGGAGTATACATGGTACCCCATTAGAACAGTGTAAAATCTATACATATTTAAGCCTAATTTTTAGTGAAACCCTAAACTGGAACGCCCATTTGGCCTCCATAAAACCCGCAGCAACTAAGATCATTGGAGTGATAATCAGGTTCTACTACACCAAGGGAGGTTTCCTAATAGATCCGGCCTCTAAACTCTTCCTCAGCAAAGTTATCTCCCATCTATTATATGGCACTGAACTCAAGGGCTGGAAGGAACACTCACTCACTAGTCTGGAGGTAATTCCAAACCTTTTTCTGAGACACATTTTGGCACTGCCAAAGCGGTCGCCAGCAGCTCTACTGTGGGCAGAACTTAGTATCCCATCAATTAGAGCTCGTGCCCATGTGGCAGTTTTAAAATCATTGAAGAAATATCACCTGTCAAAAACTGAATCACTTAGTAAAACAAGCTTTTGTTTGTTACTAAGTAAGGAAAAAAGTCACTCTGACTTTTTAAACAATATTATTTTTTGCTATACAGTCCCAGACGATTTACTTTGACCATCAGGGACTAGGTGTACAATGGGGATGCCTTAACTGACCACAATTGTCCAGGCAAAATCTGTTCCATGGTAAAAGCCATAAAGACCATTTAAGAGATTCATATTCAGCAGACATTACTGCATGTAATCTTAGAATAGTGTTTACAACGTTACACTTTCAGGCTATGCCAACAGAACTACTCACTAGACGATACCTAAAAATTCCACAGGAAATCTGTGTTTGCAGAAATTCTGTGGAAGATCTTTTTCATTATGTTATGGTCTGCCCATTGTACTAGAAACCTGTGTTCCCTCTAAGCTGAGTTAGTGTGAGCTGACTCACAGTTTTTTGCCTCTGGCTCACACATTTTTGTCTTAGCTCGAGAAGGATGGCTCCAGAGCAAACCAATTTATGCAGTAGCCAAATTGCTTGCTCACAACTTTAATGCCAGCAGCTCACAAAGTAGAATTTTTGCTCACAAGACTCCACAGCTTAGAGGGAGCATTGTGAAATCAGAAGTAAATTCTTTACAGATCAACTATGCAATTTTTCTGACATAAATTAATATTTTTGCTGTCAGATGTAGACTCCTTTGTTTCTAACAAGGTGGCACTTTTTGCATTAGCAGCTAGGAAAGTCAGATCAAAGGTGGTTTTCATGAAAGCAGCTAAATGAAATTTAAAGTCCTGACATGTCCGAAGACGTTTCCATGGTCATGTGGCCAGCATGACTAAACACCTATTTATCTACTTGCAATTTCTTGCTTTTGAACTGCTGGTTGGCAGGAGCTGGAACTAGAGACGGGAGCTCACTCCGTCATGTGGCACCCGGGTCTCGAACTGCTGAACTACCAACCTTCCACAGCCTGCAGTTCAGCGTCTTAACCACTTGAGCCATTACATTGCCCTGAGCTCACTCATGGAGGATGAAAAAAGTCAAATGAACTGATAAAGATCAGTAGTTGGTTTCTAAAAGGATGCCAGGGCCCACATCTACCTAGAAGCTATACCGCTTGCCTTCTCTCCCTTCTTCACAGACATCTCCTAATTACATGGCCCACAGCTGAGCTCTGGCATCAAGTCCCAGATTTAGTTCTATCAGCAATTAGCATTTCACTCCATTACCATTAAGTTTTTCCTCAGCAACATGAAAGTAGGAGGCAAAGCAAGAGAAACATGAGACAACAGGGCATATTATTTATGGGGTTCATCTCCCTTGCTAATTACAATGTTTGTTAAACCAAATACCAGCGACTCAGAGCCTATTAATTTAGGAGTCACTTGGAACACTATAGCTGTATTGAACACATGCCCTTTCAAGACAAGGATAAAGTCTACACTGCCAGTCTACCTTAAGGAACGATAGGCTGTTCTAGAACAGCCTGACACAAAACATTGTTGCCATTAATGTGTTTTTAAAGTATTAAGATTTAAATTGCTTTTACAATTAAATCCCAAAGTAGGTATTCTAGGTTAAGCAGGCATTTATATTTGTAAATGTCAGAGCAGCAGTGACTTTCCTTATGGTTCTCCCATAATCAAGCACTCTATCATGAGAGCACAAAGTCCAATCCTGTGCATACTTATTCAAGCATAAAGCCTACTGAATACAATGGAGCTTCTTCCCACCTAAATTAGGTTAAGATTTCAGCCTTAGATACCCTTTACAATGCTCCCTGGCATTCCACAGTTATTGTGGGAGTGGAATGGAAAGGAGATGATACAACCCCTAGGATGCTTTGACTTCACTAAGGTCTATCCATAGACATTTAAAGCAGGCGACTTTACACGGACACATATTGGCTTCACAGTGGTTTAATATGAACAAATCTTGGACATTACATTAGACAGTAAACCAAAGACAGTTTGCTGAATTATAAGCCCCACATCAGAATATATGCACAGCAGTAACAGCCTTGGATCTTCAGCTTTGTGCACCAATGAAGGGTTCAAAAAACCCTTAGCTAATGCTGATCCAGGAGGAAGCAGCAGGCTGCTTCAAACAGAAAAGTTAGCAAGGTTCCACAACAGATAGCACCTCTCCAGCAACAAACAGGTTTGCCCTGTGCTTGGGCAGTTTTTTCCTAGTGTTTTCTGTGGCAGCCCAGAGGAGATTCTTTTCTGCTTACCCTCATACATTAGATAGTGAGCTACTCCTGTCTCTCTCCCCTCCTCCCACCCAAGCATATACACAGTTTTGTACAAAGGTATCTGTCCTCTGATGTTTTCCCCATGCCAAGTAGTGGAAGAGGCAGAAGATACACAACTTTTGAAGTCTGTAACTCCCCCCCCCCCCATCTAGACAACATCTAGAGTTAAAGGGGCCCTTTGAAGAGGCTCCTTATATGACTTGAAGAGCAACTGCAGGGCCTTCTAATATACATTCCTAATGAATAATAAATAGTGAAGTTAACATTGTAGCCACAGATGGAGGCAAACAAATGTAACTGAAGACACCTAACGATGACAGAGTCTGTATGTTGAACATACTTCAGCTTTGGCTGCTTACTATGCCTCTAGCTTGGCAGTCCTTGCAGAAACACTGCTCTGCAGGCTTTAAAGTCAAGTTGCCTAAGAAATCAGCTGCCTTATTTACCCAGCAGGATTCTGGCATCAAGGCCAATCACAACTGGAGACGGGAGGAGGGTGTCTCCCTACTACGGGAAGCAGTGGCTTTTAACAATATGCCCGATGCCTTGGATAAAAATTTTCCCCTTGACTTCAGAGATTCAAAGCTAAAGACATTC